>NW_013669120.1:89591-115045 GCF_000517525.1 Limulus polyphemus
GATTGTACATCTAACTAATGAAGTAATTGGTATAATAATGTATTAAAATTATCAGATCATACTATTAATATGATTTATTAATACATAAATATTACTTTTGATGATTTTTTTTTTAAATTGAGTGGGGGTGCCATATGGAACTCTTACCAAAAGGCCTGAATGACAAAGTTCATATGTCATTGGACTACTTCTGTCCTCGCATATAAATGAAAATAATTTTTTTTACAAATTTATTAAATCTTTTTGTTTTTGTAATATGAGAAAAAACTCTCCAGACTAAAATATTTTTGCACATATAGGGCACTTAAATAGCACCAAAAACTATAATAGCTTTGGAAATAGTTTTATTTGGTTATTGTAACTTGTAAATGTAAGGGAATAATTGTCATATAGCATTTACTAATTTGGTGCTATATAAATTAAAAGTGCTGTATTCAGACATAACAAACATAAAGTAATAGTACAAAATAGCTTAGTCTACAACCATAACATATTGCATAGTGCTATTAGTATTAGTACCAGAGGCATCAGAACCGAGGGTACTACAGCACTCCCACTTTTATATACTTGACTTAACGTTATATAGCAACTGTAAATTATATTAATTTTCTGGCGGGTATGCCCCCAAATGCTCCTAGATCGAGCTTTTTTAGTTTTTCTCACTTTTAGTAGCTTCTTATACTTTCAATTTACATGTTTAGCAAAGCACCCCTACTTTGCAACTCTTACCTACACATCTGAGTACCATAGTACTTCTACTATGCATTTAAAATATTGACCCTTTACTTTAGTAGTAATACTAATAGTAATAGTAGTACTAAGTACGCAATACTTGTATCGTTCTCCTTTGAAATTCAAATTGAATTACTACTACTATTAATAATATTAAGTTTGTATCATGTTATTAGTAGTAGTAGCAGTTACTTTTAGTACTAGTACTATTAAATGTGCTTACTTCCTCCTTTTCTCAGCCCTTATCTTTTGGACAATATAAATGCCGGCTCCAACTACTGCAATTGTTGCAACAAATTTACAAATCCTACCGAACGTTTTTCCATGAACGTGCTTGAATATTTCGGCATGCAATTTAACTGTATCCCATGGTTCAGAAAAATATCCACGTGAAATAATGGCTGGCATTCTGGAAACAAATCCTTATTCAATAATTACAACTCCTAGGTACAAAGCTAAATCAACCACTTCGATTTCGTCACACAGCACCCTGTCGACGCTAATTTTATAAATAAAATTACCATATGACACTCACGTGATATACCTTTCACAAATAGAGGGTTTTTATGTTCAATGATTGCAATGTTTATATATATATATACATATAAAAGAGAGAATATTCATTTTGGGACCTATTACTCGCACTAATAGGGTTTATTGTAAACTAGGCCGTTCAAGTAATCACTAATTGAAAATAATGCTTCATTTCTGAAACTAAGTTTGAAATTCGCAACTTCCAAAATTCTTTACCTTACCCACCTCTGAAAATGTACATTCTTTTTTTATATCTATAGATGATATAGTTGCACATGAAGTTTCTGGTTGTCAGTCATCACCATCGCATGATTCCATTTTTTGCAGTATTTTGTAAACATTTTCTTAGTTTTTGTTTTGGGGCCAATCACACCAACACATTTCACTGCATTTCTTCCCGCATTCCAGAAAGACCACTTCAGATCCCGACATTTTCCTCCTGAGGATCCACACTGCACAACCTCAATTATTCTTGCAAGTTACATTTCAGTAATTGTAAATGTCAAGTATTCAGTCCTGCCATGGCCTGCCGATGATGATAGGAACAGGTTAGGTTTGTCAGCATTCTTGCATACCAAAGCTTGATAGTTGACACAATTTCTGTGCAGAAGAAGGGCTCCTCTGGTCAGGGACAGCTTTTCGCTCTCTTCTTGGTACAGAAAGTGGTAGGTCTGGCTTTTCCCACATCAGTAAGTCTTGTGGCTGAGATGCAAGGCTGGTACAAGTATATTCTCCCAGTGTAGCACACACACCAAAAATAAATATGAAGACTTATAACGCTACAAATGTAGATAATCTGTTGTGTAGTTTTGTACTTAATAACAAAACAAACGAATTCATTATTTGAAGCTAGGTGAAGGCTTTAATAAAAGTTTGTATTGTCTGTAGCTTTGATCAACGGAATGCGTCAAATTTCTCAAGTAATTTTTTCCTTTGTCTGTAAATCAACCAATAGCAGTGTGCCAATAAAATTGTGAAACACTGGCAGTGCTAACAAAATGTCACATCTCAAAATGACGTATATTGCCGAATGATGACATGTATTTTATCTAAACCTTAGAATATATGGAAGTGCCAGTACAAACATGTTTGTGTCTGGTGATGTAATGTGGAAAGTGTGACTTGATGGGCGTGTAGAGCATAGAGAATAAGGGAGAAATGTGCCTGCTTCTTCTTGACAGGTTTTTAGATGTTCTATATTTCCATGTGTTTTCTTGTATTTATTGCCAACTATTCAAAATACAATTTCTGTCTGGTCACTTTGAAAAATGTCTGCATAGATACTCAGAAGTATATAATATCCAACTATCTTCTGTTCTACTGGTGTTTAATAGGTGTTCTGATTGGTGTAGAATAACTGATGCCACTTATAAAAGTGGCGCCGAGTCTTTCTCTGGTGATCTGATTCAGAGATTGTTTTTACATTGTAGTGGTTAAAAGTAAGTGCAAACTATGGTAGCAATGTGATAGATTTGCTTCTGTTTGAGCAAATGTACGATTTAATTCTTGAGGTGTTCCCTACTTTAGAAGCCAATTCCTGTACAACACCATAGCATCAATAAAAATAACAGCATTTGGAATAAAGAAACATTTCCTTGACCACTGTCTGTTTCTGTCAAATATTCTAAAATATGTAATAATTTACTCCCATTGGTGGATGGAAGTTCTAATGCATCTGGTCCAAAGATAGCATGATTTTCTCTCTGTTTGTTTCAGAGCATAATCATGCCACAACAACCATTCTGTCAAAACAAGACCTGTTATCTTACAGTTCAACAGTTTTGCTTTGTGTATTAACAGTTTACAGTCTGTAAATGCTTGTAATTCATCATTATCACTGCCTAAAATGTTTTGCTTTGTCTTCAGGTATAAATGCTTTCTCTTATGGGCTTGGAAAAATATTTTAATTGCTTCAGCTTCAATGGAAAATCTTAATATTTCAGATGCAGCTCTCTGCAATGCTGTTAGTTGAAGTAATGCCATCGTAAGCTTTCATATTTTTGTGGCCCGGCATGGCCAGGTGGTTAGGGCGCTCGACTCGCAATCTACGGGTCGCGAGTTCGAATCCCCGTTACACCAAACATGCTCGCCCTTTCAGCCGTGGGAGCGTTATAATGTGACGGTCAATCCCACTATTCGTTTGTAAAAAAGATAGCCCAAGAGTTGGCAGTGGATGGTGATGACTAGCTGCCTTCCCTCTAGTCTTATACTGCTAAATTGGGGACGGCTAGCGCAGATAGCCCTGGTGTAGCTTTGCGCGAAATTCAAAACAAACAAAACATATTTTTGTTTTAATGCATGCTAATCCCTGATGGTGCAGCATTTCTTCACACAGAAATTTTTTTTGAAATTTGTGCTACATATCTTAGTCTGCTTTTTGAAGGTTGTATGTATTTATATAATGCATTCTAGCTCACGTTGTGCATACTTCAGGCATCGGTATACTGCAGGCGATTGTGGCTAATGAAGTATAAGCACAACTTCTCAAGGGAGACAAAATGAAAAGCCAGAACTAGTGGCCTGTAGCTCTAACGTATTTAGAAAGAGACGAAGTCCATAGGAATAAGGAAAACAAGAGATAGAACCATAAAAATACCCCACTTATATTAATATACCCAGCCTGAAGTCTTAGTAAGGTATCCACAATTCCATAATTTACATACTTCAACCAAAACTTTACATATAACTCTAAGTCATCTCAAGCCAGTCATATAGGTTTCTGTATTACCTTTTTGAACAAACTAACTTCTGAGAAGTACATACAGAAACACACACATGTCAGATTGAGACCTAAGAACAAATGCTACAGTATATAGCCTTTACCTGTGTAAAAGTATTAGTACATGTTTGAGACATTTAGATATCTTATAAACACAGACATGATTCATTACATGTAGAAATTGCATAGAAATTTAGGAGAACTGTATGAATTAAATATGCTTTAATGAATGAATAATTTAGTAGCTGTTTCTGCTACGAGAGCCCACACCTCTCTTTATATCAAGGTTTTCCTATAAGTAAACATTAATGATAGAATTATAAAGTTAATTACAGGTCGTAAAATGTTGCATACATTTTTCTCGGGTGACATGCGCAATGTCATGACATCTACACAAAGACACTTAAGACAGGAAAAATGGATAACTCAAACTCTAGCAGCACTGACAAGTCGAAATAATTTGGTTGTTTGTAATTAAGCACAAAGCTACACAATGGGCTATCTATGCTTTGCCCACCACGGGTATCGAAACTCGGATTCGAGCGTTGTAAGTCAGCAGACATACCGTTGTGCCACTGGGGACCAAGTCGAAATAGAAACTCACATAACTAGATAAAATAAATACATCAATTTCGAAAATAAAATCAAAATCTAATAATCAAAATCACAATAGAACATCCAAGTTAAATCGTTAAAATACCAAAGCTGTCTATTTTTAAGATAAAATAAAAAGCACATTGTATTTAAAAATATGAAGAGAATTAAGAGATAAAAAACAAATTTTAAGCCTATTACAAATGAAAAATTCAAAATGGAATTCAAAAGAAAATTCAGATTAACTCAAAAGCACAAAATAATAATAACAACATAACACAAGATACACGAGATTGATGATGTGTACATGTTTATCTCTCAAATGCAATTGGTTCAGGAAGTTCACAAGATTCTTGGCTTCATTAAGAAGTTAAGATTTCAAACTCCAAGTTAACTCGACCATGATAAGTCAAAAGTTCAGTTAAGAATGTAAGATTAAATGTTACAACCAATCAGGCCACGACTCGATTCTTTCTAGGAAAATGTCACTTAAATGTAGCAATGTGCCGCGGATTACGTCATTTGTGGTGCAGGCACTTGCCACATTGATGTCAGGACAGGATTGTTCCAGGCAATAGTGAATATACTATTCACAAGTCTTTGTCTAGGACAATGCACTTGTAGCTGTCTTAGACAGAACCCTGACTGCACTGACCACTGGTAACAGTCACAAATTAGCGAATTGAGGTATTTCCCATGCACGCGGGTTCGTCCACCATTGTCTGGTTCATAGTGCCCATGTCCAGTGGAGAAGGGGGTGGGTGGAGAGTGAAACTATAAGAAAGAACCTTATACTGATTAATAAAATTTGGTCAATTACATTACAGCCAGTGAACAACGCTTTTAACCTTGAAGGTTTCATAACTTGTTTACTTACAACTCCAGTTTGCCTTTGATACAAATTAAACTTAATCTGAATAATAATTGAAATCACCTTTGATTTCACAAATATATCCAAAATTATATTTAGATAGTCCACATAAAAATTCTGTCATAACACCACAATTAAACGTAGTTAACAAAAAGTTCGTGAATTATGACTACCTTGTTTAGAAATAATATTTAGACAAAACATTAAGTAATACCCACTGTGGTAAATTCAGATCGAATCAAGTTAACATTAGAACAATGGGATAGGTTAACTTAACAGGGGGGTCCCACAACATATTTATTACAAAATAATACTGAATCTCCGAATAACTGAGTCTGAGAAAGAAAGAGACTGGATACAAAGTACTTCACAAAATGAATCCTCTTTATTCAAATAAACAACAAAGTGTGTGTACTTGCTGTTATTAAACGTGGATATATGTTGGATATCTTCAACTGATTAGGGCCAAATTAATCTACCAGACTGTTTTAGTTCAATGTTTCTTACTTTGTAGGTAACATTAGATTTACACAAAGTGACTATACCCGCACGAACTTCAAACAGGCTCCTAGCTTGGCTTCATATATCAAACAAAGTATAATGTTTTCAAACGAGACTCAAAATTCGATCGATTTCGAATAGTTGACTATTCTTCTTCAGAAGAATTCTTTATTCCCCTGAAGAAGAATAGTCAACTATTTGTAAGCGATCGAATTTTGGGTCTAGTTTGAAAACAACACAACTTTTGTGTGTGATCCTGTGTGCTAACTTCTTGATCAGAACCAAAGTATAACATGCTGTACGTGGTATCACGCTTAATAGTCCAATGGTTTTTGTAGCAACCAATTAGCATAACTGGCTTATAACTGCTTTTTGAAAAATGTGATAAGATGAAACCTGTAGATGCCATCCATTGAACTTAGATTACCCAAACTCAAGTGATGTCACGAAAATAAAAGTAATCACAGACAGAAACTTCCAAAATGGTCCATTCTGCTATAAACACCCATCCATATACATTTTGTGTCATCAGCTACAAAATACTTGCATTATTCACAGTCTTGTGTACTAGGTGCACAAGGACCAAAGTAAACAAAATTACTCTCATTGTCATAACATAGCAATCAGCCCATCATCTCATCATCCCATCAATGCTGCCAACAAGGGGTTGTGAAAAAGAACTACATTTGTTAAACATGAAAAATAACAAAGTTCAAAATCTAACAAAATGTTAAATATCTCACCTGGTTTATACAGCCTGTGTTAACCTATCATGGTATGTTAATATACAAGCTTCTTACTGCACTTCAATTTTGAAGAGTGCACAACATCAAGTCTCACTAACCTATACAAAATATCGTTTGTTCAGAAAGTTTCTGGAGGCAAACATTTGCCACAAACCTGAGTGCTCGGAAAACAATAATTACAAAGTTCTTTCAGTTTATTTGTCAGAATCCCAGGTCATCATTAGCTGTTTTGGTACAGGGCAGTATCATGGGTTTTTTACTCTCTTAATATTTAATGTTTTTTCGAAATTGCTGCATTTTTTCCAGTTCAATTGGAACTTCCAAAGTCTTTCAAATAAACACGTCTTAACTTTGTTTCTTGCTGGCACTTTCTAGGACATCATCCACTAACTGGTAATTGATTGAGTTTTTTGCAGGGAAGATGGCAAGTGACATCCAGGAATATAAAGTTGTCTTTCCTGTCAGCACATTGGGGTTCTACCCACCATAGCACTCAAGAAAGAATAGATAGAGCCCAGGTTGAATAGTGTTTAGTGTGCAAACTTGACTTAAGTTGTTATTGTATATCTTGTATTGAAGGCAACGTTTTACTTTGTTTAGCAGATTTTCAGAAATTATCTTGATTAACTTGTACTTTAACTATAAACTTTATTGTTGATGCTGTATGTATAATGTAACTGAACTCAACTGAACAGAGCTCTTATGGGATTTTCATTGTATTATAACTTCATCTTAGAGTTATCTTATAGCAACTTGTTTCAACCCACAATATACATTACACGATTCAAGTTTAACTTAAAGTGGGGGCACAGACTAGACTGGTAAGAAAGAGCGCAGTAAAGTTTAAATTCCTTTCTCTCTTGCCATTCAAACACAGCCAACTTGGAAATGCTCACCCTTGTTTTACTGTTTGTTTGTAATTATGTTTTAATTGTTATTTATAAATAAAAACTGTTCTTGTGCACCTTTCAGTGATTCGACTCTTGAGGATTGTACTTGACTTATTGGGTGAATACAAAAATGTAGTTATGAGGTCAATTGGGCCAAACAACATTTACTCAGCATCATATAAACACAGCCACTGCACATACAATAAAGCAACTGCCGTTCTGGGTTCCCTGAGACACTAGGGAGGTCACAAGTGCTGAAATACAGCAGATGCTGCAGGATGGAGTAATTCTTTGTTTCTTTTTAATAATGCACAAAGCTACAGAAGAGCTATCTGTGCTCTGCCCACCACGGGTATCGAAACCCGGTTTCTAGCGTTGTAAGTCCGCAGACATACCGCTGTGCAACTGGGGGGGGGCTGGATGGAGTAATACAACCTTCAGAGATTGCTTGGCCATCTCCAATGGTAATTGTCAGAAAGAAAAAGTACATAAAGTTCTATGTTAATTATAGAGGGGTAAGTCGTCTTGATACCTTTCGTTTACCATGAATACGCGAATGCCTAGATGTGCTAGATGGTTCCTATTGGATCAACACCTTGGATCTGGCATCTGTGTGCTGACAAATCGAGCTGGACGATGAAAGCAGATCTAAGATTGTTTTTAACACAAGAGACAACTTGTATGAATTTGGTGTTATGCCATTTGGTCTGTGCAATGCACCATTTACTTTCAAGTGGCTGATGTGGCTCACACTGAAGGGACTGCAATAGGAACGATGCCTAGTCTATGTCAATGATGGTTTGGCATTTGAATGCACTTTTGAGTTCACATTTGAGAACCTTAAGATGGTATTCTAGTGCATATGAAAAGCTACCTTGAAACAGAAACCAGGAAAATGTTTTCTCATGTTAATAGAAGCAGAGTTTCTTGATCATATTGTGGGGAGAGATGAAGTGAGAAATAAGCCTCGATCAATGATAAAATGAAAAGCATTTAATTTCCTTTGTTTCAAGTCATATCCTGGGAAATATGTCAGATCTACAATTTATAAAGATGTTCTACCTTCTCTGAGTGTGTATTGAAGCACTGTAGTTTAAAAGTCTTGAGACTGGATCTCATTGTTGCATTGCTTCACCCAGTGTCTCATAGGATTTCACTATTTTATTATCCAAGACACAGTCTTCTCCTACTGGCATCTTGTAGTTTGTTAGCACCTCTTGATGTTTGTCACATGCTCCAATCACCACTGGCACTGTTAACTCATTGACTATCTTGAGCTGATCATCAATCACATATTGCTTGATCATGTTGATAGCACATTCTTCTTATGGTCAATCTAATAAGTTGTCTTCTTTTTGTTTCTTCTGGCAGCAGCATCCATGGCGACAGTCACTCTTTTCTTGTTTCTTGTCAGTACCATCTTTATAGGTAATTTCAGCTGCTTTATGTTGAGATTTGTACTGTCGCTTGTTGGGGACAGGCTTGCACTCACTTGCAACGTGCCCCAGTTTATAACAAATATAGCAACTCTTCTCCCTTTTATTTGTTGACTTCTTGTTACCTTTGGTGGACTCCTGCTTACTGTCAGCTATCCCTGATTTCGACTTTGACTGGTTATTCTTGGACTTGCCAGTCATACTCTCTCCATGGACTTCCATATACTGTTCTGCCAGCTTGATAATCTAATCATGTTTTTTGGTGCTCTCTCTTTTAGGAACAGTGGCATGATCATGAACTGTTCACGTATTAGTAGATCTACCAGCCCTTCACAACTATTTTCACACTCTGTTATGTCAGTCCATCTTGTGAAGTATTGGCATAGATGTGCCACAGACTGAAATACAGTTTCTCCAGTGTCAGGTTTCACTTCTCTGAAATTATGGCAAATTTCTTCCTTGGTACGTTCATAGCATTTCAGCAATGCCACTTTTAACCTGGCATTTTATGATGTCATGCTCACATACAATTGTAGCCCTTTTCCTGATAGAAGGGGCTAAAAAGACTGCTCAGTAGCCTTTGTCCCAGTTCTGACATTGGGCAAATATTTCATACCTCACCAGAAAAGCATCCATCTCATCTTTCTGTTCATCAAATCTGGGCAGCTTGGGTTGGTTGGCCTTGACACCATTGTCATTCTTGAGTCCTTCAGCTTTCTCTTGGGTTTTTAGTTTTGTGATTTCAATTTCTGATCTTATTCTCTCTATTTCCAGTCTTTCCTTTTCTCCGTTCTCTCTTTGGGCTTGTATTTCATGCTGATATTCTTCTTTCAGTTTTTTTCACTTTTCTCTGCCTTTGCTCTTCTCTCTAGGCCTTCTTGTTGTTTAACAAACTCTCGTAGATCACCATCTTTGAGCCCAAGTCACTCACTTTTTTGTTCACTTATCAAAGTCAGTCAACATGGTTACATAATGTGGTTGTGACCTCTAGAATATTTTGACCACCACTAAAGCTGTGAATATATAGGCCTATTTGCCACTGTTGTTTATGTCTACTTCAACTGCCATTTACCACTGTAGTTCCTGTAGACTAGATGATGAAAAAGGTATATCTGTGTGAGCTGATTATGGGACAGTGACAAAATTTCCCATAGCAAGAATAAAGGTAGACACTCCATACTACATGGGAGAACTTGAGACCATGTGTATAAAGACACCCATCTACAACATTATACCAGGCAGTAGAAGTCTGAAGGAACCTGATAGAAAGGAAACTGATGAGGCATCTACAGTCACCACAAGAACTCAAGAAAAGAAAGGCAGGCAAAACAGCAAGCCACATAAAGTTTTAAAAAGTGACATTCTAAATGTAGGTCTACAGGAACTGAAAGAAGCACAGAAGAAAGACTGTTCACTGCAAAAACTTTGGAACAGTGCCCAAGAGAAGGTTGTGCACAAGATCAAGGCAATATAAATTATAGAATACAAGACTGGAAAGGAGTGCTACATCAGATCTATCAAGGCAGTTCTACTGGGGAAAGTTAAACAGATCATAGTAACAAAAGAATACCAGATTTAAATGATTAAGTTGGCTCACGAGCCCATTGTGGGAGGACACCTAGGAGAAAAGAGTACAGCAGATAGAACCAGGAACCTCCACTGGCCATGTGTCATTGGAGATGTGACCAGATTCTGCAGGTCTTGTGACATCTATCAAATTGAATTGAATCAATACCTAGAGGAAAGGATAACCTAGATACCACTAGATGAGATGCCTCTCATAGATGAGCCATTCACTAGAGTAGCTGTGGGCTTAATTGGACCACTAGCACCTGTGTCTGAAAAAGGCAATTGGTATGTGCTGACAGTAGTCGACTATGCAACATGTTACCCAGAAGCCATAGTATTGCTGAAGATAGAGGCAGAGAAAGAGAGTAGCAGAAGCCCTCCTGGAAGTGTTTTAAAGAGTATGCTTTCTGAAAGTAGTTTTGAGTGACATAGGGACCCACTTTACGTCAGAACTGATGCAAGAAGTATGCAGACTCATCAACATTAGGCAACTCTTTACCACCCTGTATAGCCCCAGATGTAATGCACTTTGTGAGAGAGAGGCAACAGCGTCTTAGTGGCAACCACATGGCTTGGACAGGTACCAATAGGCAGTATTATTTGCTTACTGAGAAGTCCCACAAGTGAGTACAGGATTTTCACCCTTCGAGTTACTATACAGAAGAACAGTACGAGGTTTGATGCAGATATTGAAAGAACTGTGGACAGGAGAACAAGAATCAATAGTGAGGAACACATACCAGTACTTTTTAGACCTCAGAAACCAACAGGAAGAGACCTGTCAACTTGCTCAAGAGTGTTTGTATACCACTCAAGGCAGCCAGAAACACTTCTATGACAAGAAGTCAAAGGATCGACTTTCAAGGTCGGACAGAAGGTCTTGTTCCGACTATCCACAGACAACAATAAACTCATCCTGCATGTAATGGACATTTTGAAGTGTAGGAAGTGATCAACAGAATAGACTATAACCAAATGACGATGACGTACTAGTAGGTTACTTAACTCTTGTGAAAGTTCTTTACAAAAATGAAACTGGTGGATGAAATTGTTTGAAGTTTGACGTGCTAAGAGTATGTAGTTTCAGAAAAATAAAATATTGAATTTTCATTTTTTCTACTGTTTCTAATAAAATATTCTTTATCTAATTTAATTATTTGCGCTCGGACTCTGAACAGTTCACATGCAAGGAGATTTTCATTTTAAGTATAAAAATACTATTTATTATGTTACAGTTTTCACATTTCATTTACATAATCTCTAGAACCTTTACCTTTTATTATTTATGCCAATATATCAACTGGTCCTCACAGGGCTCTATTATTATTATTATATGGTGACTCCCATGCACAGACTCCTTGAATAACGCTCGCACATGCATATGACGCCATCTTGTTTATACATATTTGACAATCTAAGCTACAACAAGTTAAATGTATTAAAATCATTAAACCTATTTAATATGCATCTTAAAACACAAATAATACAATATAAACCTAAAACCTAAATACATTCTAATTGTCTACCGAACTAATACATATAACGTAAGAAACACTTGCCAAGTGCTATGTACCCCCTCGAGAGAACAATGGACTTAGCTTTATTTCTACCTCATACATATAAGCCAATACACTGCTTATGTCTCATGGTCTAGTTAGCTAAATAGCGAGAAATCTGCTCTTTCTATTTGTTATAAGCATGTCAATCAACTTCAAACTGTCACATAGCAACACAGCTTTGCCTTTGCAAGTGGGAGTGGCTGACATTCAAATAAGAAAACAATTAGAGCCATTTCCTATGGGGAGAAATTCTTGGAAGGTTTCTAGACAGTAATAAAATACAGCTGTATGGTGGACTTCGATTGTGTGAAATAACAGTCTATATGAGATACTCACAATTTCTTGTATAAGAGCTCTTAAAAGTTGAGAAGTGTAACCATGAGTGAATAAGGTGATGGCAAAAAATGCAGTTTTAATTGCTGTTTTAGTTGTTTCTTTTTAAAATAAAGGAATAAATGTTAGATAATATACAACTTTAAATTATAATGTACTTGATAATAATAATTTCATTAAAATACATTTATAGTAAAGTGGTTTTATTAAATTTTGAATATAACACTATAACATGCACAGAATGGGGTTAACAGAGTATAAAATGACGTTTTTTTATAGAGATAAGGTGAAAGATGATGGGAAGTCCAAGATCTACTATATCAATTGCTTGAAGGGGGAATTTGAGAGTGAAGAAGACCTAACAGGTGCAGCTATTGAGGCACAGATGGACATGACAGGTGTGTCTGTCATAGACACAGAACCAGAAGACAGTTACTTTATCATAGAAGAGGAAGACCTACTTGACCTAAGACCACTCAGTGGATATGAGACATCAGTGAAGAACTGACTGGCAAGCAGGAGGAAATGTAACAAGATGTACTGTGCCAGTATGCATATGTCCTCATAGATAGACCAGGCAAGAAGAACTTGTATAGCACAAGATCGAGATTACGACCAGGAATCCTGTCAAAGTGAAGCCCTACCAGATGTCATATGCAATGAGAGACTTGATCAAGCCAGAAGTCGGGGTAATGTCAGAAGTTGGAATCATTGAGCCTTTGAAGTTGTCCTACTGTTCACCAGCGATAATTGTGAATAAGAGAGGTGGCTCATTCTGTTTCTGCATAGACTTCTGGAAGATGAACTTCGTGACGAAGTTCGTCTCCGAACCTAGAGGCAATCAAGAGGCTATCATGGCAAAACTACACAAGGCCAAGTGCTTTTCCAAGATCGACTTCAGTAAAAGTTATTGGCAGATTCAGATGGAAACAGGATCTAAAGGGAAGACAGCCTTTGTGACAACAGTTTAAGAGGATGCCATTTAGGTTAGTCAACTCAGCAGCAATATTCAACCACATGATGAGAAAGATGTTGCACAAAACCACGAACATCGAGCATTATGTCGACAACATTCTGTCCCACACAGCCAGATGGGAAGACCACCTGCAGAAACTCAGAGAGCTGTTTTGGCGAGTGAGGGCAGCAGGTCTGACCTTCAGACTATCTAAGTGCTACATTGGTTATTCTGTTTCCTGTAAATGTATGTCAGTACAAAGCTATTGAGTAGTGAGAAGAACTACTCTGTGATTGAACAAGAGTGTTTGATTTGATCATCATATTTGCGATTTGGAAATTCCATAACTACCTCTATGGAAAAAATTTCATCATCCATATGGACCATCAGCCCCTTTCAAATTGAGTATTATTGCATCATAATATCTAGTAATGTGTGATGTTCTAGACCTGTAACAGAGTATAAATACATATCCAAAATGTAGTTTGATAGATAGATCTAGACTGCATGATTGTGAGTTTCGCAATAAAGAGCGTATACTGAGGATTTGTAAAATGAAATTATCACAGACTGTATTGTAATAATAGAGTAGAGAAGAATAATTAGTCTTGTAAAATTGTGTTCTAAAGTAACTGAACCAGCCTTTTTTGACGAAGAGACAATTATTTAAAGTTCTGGATACAACTATGATAACCAACAGTGTAACGAACATTTGTATAGATATTTGATTTATTTTAATATATATATTTTCAACGAAGTAGATGGAAACTTGGGCCCTTTACAATTGTGAGGAAGATCAGCTAAGGAAAATGGTGATTCCTCCATTGACATAAGAAGAGGCGGTCTGGTGTTTGGGATCAGGCTAGCTGAAGCTGAGTGAGCCGTGGAGGGAGCCGGAGAAGATCTCTGTGTATTCACTACTGCTAATCAAAAGCCAGCAGAGAATGAAGCCTCTACCACTGTATGGAATGAGTATATGTTTTATAGATATCTAAGTTATATATTTTGTAAAATGCCCTCTGCATACTAACCTGATAAATGCATGTGTAAGACATGGGCATAAGATTTTTTATTTTTTTTTATCTTGCGCATTGTTCCCACCCCTCACACAGTGGTAAGTCTAATGGCTAGTTTCGATTACCATGGTGGGCACAACACAGATAGCCCATTATGAAACTTTGTGTTTAACAACATACAAACAAACAAAATTTTGTGTATTTATATGTAATTAGTCATTTAAAAAAAATTTACTGATGTGCCCTCGCTCTTTCATGCATACAAACGTGTGTGGGAGAGCAGAGGGATTAAAATTCTGTGTATAAAATGCAATTAGTCCTTTATTGAATTGTTTTTTATTTTCGTATATAGTACGTAGTATAACATGCCACTGCTTACTTATGTACACGCCCCCCAGTGGCACAGCGGTATGTCTGCGGACTTACAACGCTAGAAACCGGGTTTCGATACCCGTGGTGGGCAGAGCACAGATAGCCCTTGTGTAGCTTTGTGCATAATTAAAAACAAACAAAAAAAACAAACTTATGTACACGAGTGTGAACAATCAGAAGCAATTTTATTTATTTGTACATAAATAAATAATAATTTTATGTATATTTAAACTATGCCTCGTCATCTATTTGATTAGGTATTTTACTATTAGTTGTTATTGTTTGTTTAAGCTATTATAATGTTCCGAATTCAGTGCATGTAGACTCCGCAAATGTTTTATTATGGAAATTAGGCATTAGAATGGTTTTAAATCATTAGTGTTACTTGTGGGTCAATATCCTTAGTAATATATAAAATGTATCAATGAGTCTAATCGTGTTCCAGTTATACAAGGCCTGGCATGGCCAGGTGTCAGGGCGCTATTATTGAGTGGGTTCTTTTGGATTACTTCATGAAAATAATGCCAAGTCCAGTCCACTTAACGATAACGAATTAACTTATTTTTTTCAATAAACGTTTGCTACAGCCAAGATACTTGTAGATCTAGCTTCAAATACAACATTACTTAGCTTTGATCGATAAACAAACTCGTAATTCACCTCATAACTGAATAGGAATAGATGCGATACATTCCACTGCAATATAAAAATAACCTTACTGACACTGAACTGTCATATTTACTGACTACCTACTAATACACTGCTTAGATGACTAGATAACCTTACTGACACTAAACTGTAATATTTACTGACTACTTACTAACACACTGCTTAGATCACTTGATAACTAAAACTGAACTGTCATATTTACTGACTACCTACTAACACATTGCTTAGATCACTAGATAACTGAGCCTGAACTGTCATATTTACTGACTACCTACTAACACACTGCTTAGATCACTTGATAACTGACACTGAACTGTCATATTTACTGTATACCTACTAACACACTGCTTAGATGACTAGATAACCTTACTGACACTAAACTGTCATATTTACTGACTACCTACTAACACACTGCTTAGATCACTAGATAACCTTACTGACACTGAACTGTCATATTTACTGACTACTTTCTAAGCAGTGTGTTAGTTCACTAGATAACTGAAACTGAATCGAATAACTCACTGTTTACCCACCCTCATACTCCACTGACTTTTCACTCACTGATTACGTGTATTTATGTCGACCTTTCTTTCTACAAACTCCACGAAGCTTCTTGATTCTTAGCTTTCTGGATCTTCACGTTTTGTGTCCTCTAGCAAACATCTAAATAAAAAACATTGAAAACATAGCTCACAACAATATATAATCTAACAAGCTGAAGAATAAACTAAAAAAACCTAAAAACATGTTATATCAAAATATATTAAAAATCATATTCGACCGAGTTGAAACAGAAATGGTTGTTTTCATGTATATAATTTTGATACTCCTGCTAGCATGTCTAATGGTAAACTGTTCGTTATACTATATCAAATGAATATTAAGTATTTGTTGGAAATTGATATAAGCGGCTCTATCGAACCTTAGATTTATAATGTCAATTCTTTGATCTTCTGTTTGTTCTATCTCTCAGCTGCGCTTACAGCTTAAATATTTCTTCGTGTATTATAAATATGTCAGAAAGTTTTCATGATTCAACAAACAGAAAGAGCGAAATTTGGTAAGATATTATTATTTCTTCATAATGATTTGAACACAGAACATTCTGCTATCTTAAACTGCCTCTAGAAATGTGCTCTCTGATGTTTTTTGCATATCACTTAACAGTTATATAACCCTCGGTGTATGTATTATGTATTATCAGGTGTCGTCATATTACGTGATAATTAGGTAACCACATAGCGACCCCCCCTCCCACACACACACTTTGAACAGTGAACTAGCCTCCTAACTATTTTCAACTTTCGGAAACCTATAACATGGTTGCTAATTCAAAGCAGATTTTTATGTTGTAAACTAGATATTAACTTTCACGTGAATATAATCATAAGGTTTGATCTGGTTGTTTAACAGCAAAGCCACATTGGGTTATCTGCTATGTCCACCACGGGTAATCCAACCCGGATTTTAGTGTTGTAAACTAGATATTAACTTTCACGTGAATATAATCATAAGGTTTGATTTGGTTGTTTAACAGCAAAGCCACATTGGGTTATCTGCTATGTCCACCACGGGTAATCCAACCCGGATTTTAGTGTTGTAAGTCTGTAGACTTACTGCTGTCCCACCAGGGGACAATCATAAGATCAGGATCTAGATCCAGGAATGAAAGTGGCTCATTAAATAAATGCCCGAAGAGGAGAAAGCAGCCAAAAAGCTGCTCAATTAGGCCTAAGAGGTTCCAGTAAACAAATATTTGGTATCCTTACCAAAGGCCATTACCCCATGTTCATTAGTGCTGTAATGATTCACCGAAATTACGATTCATCGTGGTTCATTAGCCATTGTTCGATACATGATTCGATTGTGCTGCAGTTAACTTCATATTATTTCTTCTTTTTCAGAATGTCCTTTTACAGTGCTGTGCAAAAGTGTTAGGACAAAGTCAAACATTAGATTTCAGACTACTTTCAAAGAACAATGAAAGGTAAATCACAGATGAAATGTCAAAATGTTATTAATCTTCATATTTAGTACAATAGAAACTCAGTTGAAGTGCTTGAGTTCAGCAAACAATTAATATTCTGTGTGCCACCCTTTTACTATAATAACTACAACAGTCTTTCAGGCCTTGTTGCAACTTATTTAATCAAAGTGTCCTTTGGGATTTTACTCCAAATGTCTCTAACACACTCACATAAAGTTTCTTTGGAAGTAACTTTTGATTTGTCTGGTTTTTGATCTATCAAATTCCAGATCTGCTCAACTGAGTTGAGATCGGGGCTCTGTGGGGGCCATTGCATCATTTGAATGACTCAAACAGTTTCTTTCTTAGCTAAGTAATTTCTGCATAGGTTGGATGAGTGTTTGGAGTCCTTATATTCTTGGTAGTGGAATTCTTTACCAATAATACACAAACCACTGGAAATATCATTGGTATCTGATGGTACTTGTGATGGTCCATTATTCCATCTTTTCTTGTAAATATTTCCTGTTGCCTCAGCAGACCCCCCCCCCCCAAACCATCACACTGCCTCTCCATGATATTGACTTATGTAATAAACTCCATCAGTTTTTACCCTTTCATGATTATTACGTGGAAATATAGTGCACATTGTTTAAAATGGTGACGCATGTTTCTATTTCAGGTTACGAGCATGCACGATATTAATCGTATTTACCTTTTTCTTGAGCTTTGTTGTTGCTATGGGAATCGTTGTGTTGCCAGTCACCTCACACCTTCGTCTTGATAAGAGACAGGCTAATCAGTTCACCCAATATCTGAAGCCACCTAAAGAAACTGACACTTTCCGAGATGGCACATTTTACTGCAGAAGCTGTTAAAGCAGTCAATGAGGGTTTTGACATTCTGGAACCAAGGGTGTTTAAACGAGGTAGACAATATAAAGTGTAGAAGAATTAGAGATGATGTTTAGTAATATGTAACAAAGGTTTTTGTGATTAAATATAATGATACAGGGAGAATAAAGAGTGTTTAAAGAGCAGTATTTATGTTTATATTTTATCTACACAACTTCAGAGGGTAGCATTGATACCAAAGTGATCTATACTTAACAAAATCATGAAGGATGATTTTTAATTAAAATGGAAACCACTGAATCAGAGTTGTCTAATATCAGGCAAACATTCAAATAATCTTGCCATATTCCGTTGGAAAATGAGGCGAATTATGTGTATAACTTGATAGCTATAACAATTCTAATGGTCAGTGGGTGAAAAAAAATTGGTACATGGCATGTCACGAAACGTTTAAAAAGGGATTCGTGATCAATGCTGGAAACCCAATTATGTACAAGCTAGGGATTAGGACAGTGTATAGAAAGGTCAAAATTAGCTCATATTACTATCAGACCAACGGTTTAGGACTCTTTGTTTCATACAGAAATACAGCTTTGTACGAAAACCAGGCCAACAGGGTATCGGTTCACCACAATAAGGTTTTCAGTCATACCTCCTGTTCAATGATCACATGCCTCAAACAGCTGGAGAACAAAAAGACATATCTGTCAAGTCACCAGGTGAAGGGCTTATGGATTTTTAAACTATTGGAATATCGTAAGAAACACTGGGAAATCACCATCATCAAAGAATACATGGATTATGGAAAGCTAACAGGTGTGCTTTAGATATGATAACATTACGACTAGCGGCATCTGTGCTGTAAGCTAATGTTGAGATGCATAGTCGTCAGATAGTAAATATAGGATGAATGAATGTGGCAATATTGAATGTAACGATATGGTGAGGTTCCAAAATTGTTTTAGTATAATATAGACCTATGTTAAATATATATACACATTGAGTAGAGACAGGTACGAGTTTGAATCACACCTTATCTCACTTTTTCAGTTTAGAAAAATTCTCGCTTTGTACGATGCTCTACCACTCTTAAAGTTAAGGATGGGATAAATAGAAGTTCTATTTGGAAATCAGATACCCAACTCTTGATAGGATTCATATGTATTCTAGTCAGATAGTTGATGTGACCATACATATTGAAAATGTGCCACAGTCGTGAGCTACCACTTTATGATGGTTTGTTTGAAGTTAAGCACAAAGTTACACAATGGGCTATCTGTTCTCTGCCCACCACGGGTATCGAAACCCGGTTTCTAGCGTTGTATGTCCGCAGACATGCCGCTGTGTCACTGGGGGGGGGGGCTTTATGATGGTGTAGTATTAAACTAGTCACTTTGTTATTGCTTTCCCAAAAATTAATAAGAATGTAAGTAATGAATGGTCAGTGCAAGCCCCATAAATGAATGAGGCATGTGGCGGTATGATACAGTGCTTTAAACTACTTATCCCCTACTCAGACTGTTGTTTATACTGTACTTGCCATTACTGTTGTCGACGCTACCATGACTACCTCTGGCATACAATGGCAAAATAACATAACGACTACCAGCGCATCAATTCTTTTAAACCAGGAAAATGCTATTATGTTAATAAATTAGTAGAAAGTACCAATAGGCCTGATGATGCAATGTATATTATATGTGATGCACGTTCATATAGTATGACGTCTGCGTAACGCTCTGAAATAATTCATTGAATAAAATGTCATCTGCTTATCCGATAAAATCGGATTTCATCATATAGTGAAATATTCCATGATATTGGAAATCCGTCTCATCCACACTCTATACAGCCGTAGAAAAACGAATTTACCCCTATTCTTATTATACCATTTAAAGTATTCGTTCGACACAAAAGTATTGCCACCCCCTGCTTTAGTATTTTCTGTGTCTTCCTCTTGCTTGTATTACAGTTTTCAGACGTTTATGATAATTGTCAACCAGTGCGTTAAATATTGTTGGAAAAATCTTGACCCATTTTATCTTGCATATTTCCTTCAGCTCAAACAGATTTAATGGATAATGGTTGACTACAGCTTTATCATATCAGTCCAAAGAGTGTATATTGGATGGAATTGTGGTGAATCTCAAAGGCATTCCAGCACTTTTATCTTCGATTTTTTCATGAATTCCAGAGTTGACTTACCCATATGTTTTGAGTCATTGTAATATTAGAAGATAAACCTTTTGCCAATCAGCCTACGAGCAGATGGTATCATTGTACTTTGTGTAATGTTTTGACACATGGCTGCATCCATTCGCTCTTCAATCATATGAATGTCTTGAGAATCTACACTGCTAAAAAAAATCCATATCATGATTATAACACTTCCAGTTTAACCAATCTGTTATGACCCGGTGGTTAGGGCCTTCGACTCGAAGTCTGTGGATCGCGAGATCGAAACCCACAACAGAACGAACATGCTCGACCTTTCAGCCATGAGGTCGTTATAATGTAACGGTCAATCTCACTATTTATCGATAAAGAGTAGCCAACAGTTGGAAGGTATTCATGTACACTAGTTGGCTTCTCTCTAGTCTATCATTTCAAAATTAGGAATGACTAGCGAAGATAGTCATCGTGTAGCTTTGTGTGAAATCCAACAAGCTAACCAATTAACTGTACGTACAAGGTATTTTCCATTGATGGTTTTTCTTTTCTCCTCCAAAAATACTGTGGCTCATTTTTGAAGAAAAGTTCTATTTTATTCTAATCGTAACAGAGAATTTTCTGGAAGAATGTTTCAAATTCCTATTAATATTTTTAGGCAAATTTAGAAGGTTTGTTTTATGAACTTTCTATAACAGTGTTTGCAGCGAGATCTACGTGTTCAAACAACGTTTTTTTGTGTTCAGTTGCTTATGTACAAATCTTTCGTCCACTATTATATTTGATGCTTTTAAATTTTTCTTTAAGTCCTTGGCTATTAATCTTTTGTTTTTCTCTTTTTTTGTTAACTACTCAAACGATTTTCCTACCAGATGTAACTGTAATTTTCTTTAGACTCCGCTTCTTTCATACGTTTCAGTTAAGTTTATTTTGTGGCACTTCTTCATTATTGCTCTGATTGTGGTTTCTGGTACTTAGTATATATATATTTTTTTTTGATACAGCTTGGTAGCCATTACTCTGTTGTAAACTCTACAAGTGCTTTTCTCGAGAGTAAATCCAACTCTTTTGTTGTGAACATCATCTACTTTGTTGCTACAAAGTTCTCCTTCAACAGATGTTGGAAATCATTACCTCATTTCTGATACAAAAAAAGCTACACATTGGGCTACTTATGATGTGCCAACCACGCGTATCGAAACTCGTTTTTTACGTTATAAGCCTTCAGAGTTGTCACTGTGCCACTAAAGGGGCCGACTTTATAGTGTAGCTAAATTACTTTGCAATGGTTTTTCAATCAATTAATATTTATTTTAAATAGTTCTATTGAGATTTTACTGACTTTTAATGAAAGGTGTCTATATTTTTTGTTATAAACATTGGAATCATGTAAGTTAACTTGTTTTTCATAAATATTGTTTGCTAAGTTACAAGAAATTATGTACTTTGGTTTATTTCATATTACTTACGGGCAAATGTTCACTAATTGCTTTATTTCCCATGCGTTTGTGAATTATCCTATACCGAAAGTACGACGTCAATACTTTTGTCTGCGACTATATAGTTGAATTATGTGTTAGAGTTGAGCATTATAATTTTTGTAGATCAACAAACATATCTTTTCACTGTATTAATAAAAATTATGTGCGTTTTTCCAGCGAGAACGACTTCTAAACAGCCTTTTAACGACGCAACTCAAACTATGATGTTTTGTTAACTTAGCTAGATAATATGAACATTACAGGGTTATTTTATGGCGATGGTGGCCTTGACTGTTGATCCGAAAGCATTTGTGGGTTATAGCAGTGCTTTTCACGATGTTGGAGATGTTTCTCGTAACACATGAAGTGATTAACAGCAGGTACCGTGTGACCAAGGACCCAATTGAATTTTGGAGGTATGTAAAACAACAACAACAAAAAAAACAAATATTTTTCTATTTCTACAGATGTCACCTGAGCAAGAACAAGGCTTAATGTTAAGATATGTTGTATAAACACAAAAAGTATTGCAGGAGCCGGGACAAGGTTTAATATTTGCGATATGTTGTACAAAATAGGAAGTGACGTATTTCCACAAATGTTGCATGAGCAAGGACAAGAACGAGATGTTGGGAATATGTTTAAAAAATAGAAAATGGCTGTCATATTTGTATAGGTATCGAATGAACAAGGACAAGTCTTAATGTTAGGAATATGTTTAAAAATAGAAAATGGCTGTCATATTTGTATAGGTATCGAATGAACAAGGACAAGTCTTAATGTTAGGATTATGTTTAAAAATGGAAAATGGCTGTCATATTTGTATAGGTATCGAATGAACAAGGACAAGACTTAATGTTGGGAATATGCTTAGAAAATGGAAAATGGCTGTCATATTTGTATAGGTATCGAATGAACAAGGACAAGACTTAATGTTGGGAATATGCTTAGAAAATAGAACATGGCTGTCATATTTGTATAGGTATCGAATGAACAAGGACAAGACTTAATGTTGGGAATATGTTTAAAAAATAGGAAGTTATTTTTGCACGTACCGCCTTAACCATGACTAGATTACCGACGGACTGCTTACACCATGACATCCGCGTGACGTTGCTTGGAAACTCGTGTTACCTTACAGGTTGCCTCCCAGTGGTACAGCGGTATGTCTGCGGACTTACAATGCTGAAATCTGGATTTCGATACCCGTTGTGGGCAGAGCACAGATAGCCCATTATGTAGCTTTGTGCTTAATTACAAATAATAATAATAAACCTTGCAGGCTAACTTCCCCTACCAACTCAGAAAATATCGTGCTTTTAATGGCTATTATACCAACATCGAAAATCAGACTTGGGGCAACTCTGTTACCCCTTATTGCCGATTTTGACTTCTGTCTAAGCTGACAGTAAATTGTTAGGGAAATTGTTACTACATTGCATGGAGTAACAATGAATCGCTCGACATAAAACACGAATCAATAATATCTGCAATTAACAGATTCGGACATCTTTGGAAACGATGAAGCCGGAATACTAAATCTTTTTCTCTGATATCTATATTTAAATAATTTAAATGGAATAGTTCAGTTACTTGTCTATGTTCTACAACAAACATATAAATCACTACAATTATAACTGAGCGGTACATTTTAAAGAAGGCGAAAAATTAAAACAGCCCAGCTAGACTGTTATTTAAGTTTACTAATGCTTTAACAAAATTGCTATATAAATCCTTAAGTTAAGTATTTTTAACAAAGTATTTATATAAAAGTTTTATGCAAAGAATTATTTGTATAATTTTGGCTAATATAATTTTCTAGCAAATACAAGGGACACCTATGACCGATAGCTTGAACCAAAACGGTATTAATTTTTAAAAACTTGAATTCCCCCCCCCCCCAGTGGCACAGCGGTATGTCTGCGGACTTATAATGCTAGAATTCGGATTTCGATACTCGTGGTGGGCAGAGTACAGATAGCCAATCGCGTTGCTTTGTGCTTAACTTCAAACAAACATCATAATAAAAGGCCACCTGATGGGACAGAGATAAGTCTACGGACTTACAACGCTAGAATCTGGGGTTGGATTCTGTAAGCTACCTTAGCACCTCAGGCATGTATACATAAGTACTTGATTTACCGATATTTCGATGTTTTTAGAATGTTACTTAACTCATTTATCCAATAGAATTAACCCTAGAAAAAGTCCTTTCACTATAAATAAAGCGCGTTATTTGGACGAAGATATGTGTATCTTTAATCAAACGTCAAATTTAAAAGTTTGAATAAAGCATATATATGATTAAACCTGACCGTACTGTTAGTTTGATGTAGTATATAACATATCATTATATAGAACAACATCTTTTAATAGTTTAGTTACCTGGCTGTACTATTGGTTTGATGTAGTATATAACATATTGTTAAGACAGCGGAAGTCACGTGACCCTAGTAACACGTCATGAACTTCTAGAAAAATACGGTATTCATGTATATAAGATCGGTAAGAAGTGACGGCAACAGTGTAAGGTAATTGAACTGCAGACAGAGAGAGACTGTTGAAATTAAGTGTATTGCAAAGTTGTATCCAGAAAGAATAAACCAATTTTATTTAAGAAAGGACTTGTGTCGGTAAAGTTTCATCGGAAAGAAATTATACGGGAAACAAACCAACGACCAGAGACGTAACAAACTGTGAAATCAAACTACAGCTTAGCAGATCTGATGGCAGCAATACAAGAGCAGGAAAAGAAACAAGAAGAACGAGAAAATAGAAAAGAAAAGAAACAAGAAGAACGAAAAACGAAACAAGAAGAGATATTACAGTAGCTGTTGGAGGAAAACGAAAATAAACAAAAAGAGAGACAACAGCATTTGCGAGAAAACATGCAACAGTGGCAGCTCGAACAGCAAAATAAACAAGTAGAGAGATTACAGCAGTTGTTGGAGGAAAAAGAAAAGAAACAAGAAGAGATATTACAGCAGTGGTTGGAGGAAAAATAAAATAAACAGGAAGAGAGACAAAAGCAGTTGCAAGAAAACCTGCAACAGTAGCAACTGGAACAGCAAAATAAACAAGAGAGATTACAGCAGTTGTTGGAGGAAAAAGAAAAGAAACAAGAAGAGAGATTACAACAGCTATTGGCGGAGAAAGAACATAAACAAGAAGTGAGACTACAGCAGTGGCAACTGGAACAAGAAAGGAAACAAACGGAAAACATTAGTAAATTTTAGAGCGAATTAAATACATTAAAGGATGATTTATTGTATTTTACAGAAGGAGGATACATTAACTATCGACTTAATCAGCCCAGACCCTGCAGCTAAACCCTAATGCAGACATCTTCAGTCCCGTTAGAAGTCACATCCCAGATATGAATGTCAGCAATAGGGGTGAACTAATACGAAGGAAGCCACATGAATTCGATGGGAAGGCACCCTGAGAAGCATATAGAGCACAATTTGATCTCCTGGCAGAAATGAATG
>NW_013669120.1:116067-119226 GCF_000517525.1 Limulus polyphemus
CACCACTTCACCCATAGTCCGATGTGATGGTAGAAAAGTACAACTGGACACTAGGACAGGAATTGGCAAAGTTTTGTAATAGCCGCCAAGATGATTGGGGTGTCTTACTCCCTCCACTGTTGATGGCCTATAGGACAGCAGAGCATGAAGCCACTGGATACACTCCAGCAAAGCTGATGTTTGGTCTGGAACTTTGGTTGCCAGTGGACCTGATAACAGGACACCCACCTTATGAAGAGTTGCCTGAAAATGTGTCAGAGTTCATGAAAAGTGTTATCTGAAAGGATGGATGATATTCATCATCAAGTTCGTTGAAGCTTAAAAACGTCTGCTGATTCCATGAAGCTATGTTATGATAAGAAATCTACTGAAGTCACCTTTGTACCAAGAGACAAGGTGTGGCTGTATAATCCCAAGAAGACCATAGGGAAGTCTCCTAAGTTGTCTTCTCCATGGGAAGATCCATATGACATAGTGGATCGTCTCTCAGACGTGTCTTTCCGAATAAAATATGGTCGGCGAGGTAAGCCGAAGGTGGTACATGCCAACAAGCTTTGGCGTTATCATGGTCCAGGACATTTCAGTTGGAACAAAATGAACAACAGAACAAATGATGCTGCTGAA
This sequence comes from Limulus polyphemus, assembly GCF_000517525.1. Lineage (NCBI taxonomy): Eukaryota > Metazoa > Arthropoda > Merostomata > Xiphosura > Limulidae > Limulus > Limulus polyphemus. The sequence goes on from NW_013669120.1 coordinate 116,692, forward strand.
GACGTGTCACCTGAAAAAGCCACTGTTGAAGAAAAAATTCTACCCGGTTTTGAGAGGGAAAACAGTGAAGCCGTTAATGAAGTTACTACCACTAATATGACTATTACCGATAATGGGACATTTCCTTACGAAGCAGATGAACCACACTTGAAGCAGAAGCCAATGAGATGGAGACCAGTATGTAAGAAGAAACGTCCTGTAAAATTAAGTGACTTTGTTGTATTTTAATTTTGTGTTTGTAAATTCTGTACATTTAACTAAGTTATTGTTAATTATCTATTGGTTTAATGTAAGTGGCTATTATTCGGGACGAACAATATTATGGAAGGGGCAGTGTTACGACAGCGAAAGTCACGTGGCGCTGCTGGCGTGTTGGTGCTAGTGGCGCGTGATGAGTTTCGCGAATGATCGGGGAAGTCTGAATGTGTTACAGAGGAAAGCCAGCGGGGGACTATATAAATGGAGAGAGAGCAGTAGTTACTTTGTGTTCTGTATAATTTATGATTCTTTTAGTTTCGAGCTAGTGAAGTGCATGTTTTGCACTCGTTGAGAGTGAAGTTATCGAGATTCTGAATCGCTGTCATTTATAGTGTGTATTATAAAAGTTGTAAGTTTAAAGTGACGAGAAACGTAAAGACTGTGGAATTGCTGTGTACTAAAAGTTTGCATCGAGGAACAATAAACTGGTTTAATCAAGAAAGGACTTGTATCACTGAAGATCCTCGGAAAGAATTTCTACGGGAAACAAACAAACAAGCAGATACATAACAGTACCAATTAAGCTGTTGTTGTTTAATATAGCAAAACATATATGGTGTTAAAGGATCGTTTTTCCAGTTCTGTGTGATTAAACTTTTGAATTTAATATTCATATTTATCAGTGTAAATTTGTGTGTATTTTTTTAACTACTTAATCAAATATTGGACATACTTTTCTTTTACTGCGTTCTATATTTACATTGTATATTATGGTGATTGGTGTATATTGCTGTGCTTGAGCTACATTTTTCTTTGTCTTCTGAGTTAGTTGTAGTTAGTGCTTGATAATTTGTACAGCTATTTAGGTCACAAAACTGTTTGATTCAAACCAAGTGACTATTTTGATAACATCTTTGCTTTTGGTCATCCCCATATGGTTTTGAATGTCTATGTTGTACCAATTGTTAGATGTCTGTTGTCAACACTTGCAGTATTTAACTGATTGCATACATGTGTCAATACATGCTGAACTATCTGATAATGCTGCTGTAACTTGTACTTCTGCTCACAAGCTGTAATGAACTAGTTTTGAAATAACTAACAAAAATATAGAACTAAATTTGAACACAAATTAACTTGTATTAAAAATTAGGCTAACCAATTTTGAATGGCAGTATTATTTGAAATCTACCATATCTAGTAATGCAGAATGAAGTAAAAAACAGATTAACCATGAAGCTTTTTTTCAGAACTTTTAGAATACATAGCATATTTTGATTTGACTGGAACATATATTAACTATTTAAAAAATTGAACCAAGTTATAAGTCATAACTTAAGTATTGAATACTTTTTCTCTCCATACTTCTGAGACATGAGTGAGCCAAGAAAATTTGGCCTTCATGGAGTACCATTTTTCTCATCCAGAGTAATCTACACCGCAGTATATTATGATGTAAGTGCACCTCATGGCAATACAGAGGGGACAACTTCTGGATCATGATCTAACTTTTGCCCCAATGAATGAAGGTAAATGGCATATAATTTTTTCATTAACCTTACAATATTTTGTTATATGTTAGTTTCAGTGCAAATTAGTATAATGATAATAATGTGAAATGATAATTTTAAATGTTTTATTGATATCAGTCACCTTATAAATGTGATGTTGCAGGCTTACAAGTGTATCTTAATGGGCTCGGCATGGCCAGGTGGTTAGGACGATCGACTCGCAATCTGAGGGTAGCGGGTTCGAATCCCCATCACACCAAACATGCTCGCCCTTTCAGCCGTGGGGGCGTTATAACGTGACGGTCAATCCCACTGTTCGTTGGTAAAAGAGTAGCCCAAGAGTTGGCGGTAGGTGGTGATGACTAGCTGCCTTCCCTCTAGTCTTACACTGCTAAATTATGGACAGCTAGCCCTCGTGTAGCTTTGCGCGAAATTCAAAACAAACAAACAATCGTATCTTAATGTTATTGTATAATTGTTTTTATACAGTTGTAAGTTTGAATAAAATGTAATTACATGTGACACATATACAAAGTCCTGTTGAATCAACATCTATGCATGTTTTTCACTAAAAATGGAATTATACTGAAGAGCAAAGTTTGTTTTTTATTTTAATGTATAGTTTTATGTTTGTTTGTTGCTTGTTATAACCAAATTATTTTGCTCTTCTGATGCATCATAACTTAACTGTTAAACGTTTAAAATGTCAATTGTGCCATTTTTAATGGTTTTTGATGATTATTAAAAAGTTAAAAAATTAACTAGTGTATTATGCTGTAGCTATGTGGATGTAGGTATATGAATATTGTTAAGACAGCGGTAGTCA
>NW_013669120.1:120064-122819 GCF_000517525.1 Limulus polyphemus
GTCTTAAACAACTTGGTTACAATCAGTAAACGAACTCGTCTTAAACAACTTAGTTACAATCAGTAAACGAACTCGTCTTAAACAACTTGGTTACAATCAGTAAACGAACTCGTCTTAAACAACTTAGTTACAATCAGTAAACGAACTCGTCTTAAACAACTTGGTTTCAATCAGTAAACGAACTCGTCTTAAACAACTTAATTACAATCAGTAAACGAACTCGTCTTAAACAACTTGGTTACAATCAGTAAACGAACTTGTCTTAAACAACTTGGTTACAATCAGTAAACTAACTCGTCTTAAACAACTTGGTTAAGCTACACAGAGTGATGATGGTGACACAGTAAACAAACATTTTACATTTGTGTCTTTAATAAGATGATCAAATCCTTTTATCCAATAAAACTTAGCAAGCATTACGTAAGTTAAGCCTAATAGTTATCTTTCATACTGAAGTTTCAAAACCTTTTAAATCTAATGCAAGATCAATGTATAGCCTGTGTTAAATAATTACATCTAAAACTATTTGAAACATAAATATTTGAATAATTTAATTTTCTTCATTAAAAAAATGCTGATTTCATTCGATATGTCACAAACGCTTACTCACAAGGTTGGTCTAATGACGTAAGCAGACGAACTGGGTTTTTTCCCTTTGAGAACTTCCGGTTGTGAGATTTACTGTTGGCATTCGGGACCATGAGATCTTTATATGTTTAAAAAAAATGTCAGCGATACAAATAAATCAGTCTATAATCGAAACTTGAAAGAATTCATTACGGACTTACAACGCTAAAATTCAGGATTTGATTTCCCGCGGTGGACAGAGTGCAGATCAAATATTGTGTAGCTTTGTGCTAAAAACGACAACATAAAAAAGTACATACTGTTACGACAGCGGTAGTCATGTGACGCTGGTAACACGTCATGATATTCTAGAAGGATCGAGGAACATCACGAATAATCCAGTATGTGCTAGGCGCCCTCTATTCCTGTATATAAGTGCGACGGATAACGTGAGACAAATTAATCGGAATTGAATTGCAGACAGGCAGAGATAGAGACAGACAATTGAGTCAAGCGTGAATCATTGTGAATTATAGTGTGTGTTTAAAGTGACTGTGAAAATTAAGTGTATTACAAAGTTGAATTGAGAAAGAATAAACTAGTTTTATTTAAGAAAGGACTTGTATCGCTAAAGTTTCATCCGAAAGAAATTATACTGGAAATAACAAACGAACAGAGACGTAACAATAAATTTCATATGAATGTTGAAAGTTGATGTGCAGGAAAAAACATACAAGCTTAGAAATCCATATAAAATATATTTTCTTTCAAGTTTATTCACCCCACTGTATTACATGCTCATATATTGTTAACATAGAACTGTTGCTAATTCTGTAGCTATTGACTTTTACCATGATGTTTTCCATGTTAATGAAGCATCTTCCTTGTGTTGTTAATTAGTTGATAGTAAGGTTTATCGGTGCTGTAAGGTTGCCGTTTTGTAACTTATGTTTATAAGTAGCTATATTTCAGTATTTTGAGATTGATGTGTTGAAGTTTAATAATATCATTAAGATAAGCTATGAACATTCTATTATGATATGTGATAGAAGTCAGTTTGATAAAAATACAATTTTTTTTTGTTTTTTACTCCAATATTTTGTAACTTTCATTAAACTTTACAGCAAGATCAACATGTTAACATTATTGTGTTTCATTAATTTAGAGCACAAGTATAGTTAACTTGTTAATGTTATTATGCTTCACAAGTTTTAAATATCTAATTTAGTAATGTCAATATTTTGTTGTTTTTAAGATTCTGAAGACCCCATTAAGATGACCACGTTAATGCTTTTTTATTCCATAGGTTTCAGAAAATCAGTTCTACCTTACAAAGATTGTGACTACTTTCCCAGAATACACCCAGAGTATTAACTAATTAGGATTCTCAACAATGACTCATACATTCTATCTGTCAAGATGACTACTGGTCAACAAAATTGCATATATTTTGTATGTTCCCTTTCTAGATAACTAACTCCTTGTGTCTTATAGTACTAATGCAGGCTTATGAAATTAATACTCTTCAAAATGTTGTTACATCTGATATATGTATACAATTATGTAACAATGGATTTTAAAATAAAATCAATTTGCATAATTTGTGTTTTTAACTGTACAATGTTTTCTTTATTTAAAATTTTAGAAATCTTGGGAGGTAAAGTGGATAGAACAAAATTAAAGTAACCCATAATAACAACCATTACAACCAAAGTTTCTGAAAAAAATGAAAAATAAAGCTAATTTTGAATTCACAGTAAGTGACATCTAATTTTCAGAAATTATATAAGCATATTTTTCAGTTACTCTGGTAGGTTTGCATCAATAACTTCAAAGTGGCATATTTTGATATTAAATTGTGGTATTTCCTATATCATTATGACAAACAGCAGGTAAGTTGAAAAAATATTTGAAAGAATGTGATAATATCCATCGGTTTTTATAAACATCAATCTGAAGCAATTCAAAAGTCTGGTAAACAGTTATATACATACATATGAAAAACATAGAATTGTTGTCTTTTTCCCTTTGTTGCGTCATCGAGATCACGTGATAATTCTCACGCCCTCTTGTTTCTAGAACTATCCCGTATCTTGGCGAATGCTCTAGTATTTGCTAGATAGGGTAGGCTGGTATATAAAAAAGGGGAAGGTGATGTGTGTATAGACAGTGTGTAATTGATCTGCAG
>NW_013669121.1:0-3361 GCF_000517525.1 Limulus polyphemus
GGGAAGGCAGCTAGTCTTCACCACCCACCGCCAACTCTTGGGCTACTCTTTTACGAACGAATAGTGGGATTGACCGTCAAATTATAACGCCCCCACGGCTGAAAGGGCGAGCATGTTTGGTGTGACGGGGTTTCGAACTCGCGATCCGCAGATTGCGAGTCGAGCGCCCTAACCACCTGGCCATGCCGGGCCCTCAAATAAAATAAGTGAAGAATAGTGAGCTAAAATTTATACAAAGAGTAAATGTAAAACTGGATAAGATATAAAGTGAATTCAAATTAATTAGAATTAAGTAAAATAACTTTAAATTTTGTTGAAGTTAATTTATGTTCTAACTAAACTTTACACAAAGTACACATAAATAAAAATAATAAAAGTAATATGGACAGAAAAACTATGAACGTTTATCTGAATACGACTTAGATTTCATATTTAGGATGAAATGAAATGTGAATCAAAATAAAATTCAAACATAGTACAAAATAAGCTATCACAAAGGGAAAAGGTTGAAATTCAAAACCGAGATGTACTCAAAACGATTAAGGTAAAATAAATCAAATTAACCCAAATTAGGTTTCAGATAAAATTCAGGAGAAAATAAAATGGAGTCAAAATACAAATAAAGATAGTTGAAATGGAGAAAACTTAGTTAAGTTATGATAGAAATTACAAATATAAAAAAGGTAATTGGGAATAATACAAACAACATTAACATAAAACTTCAAAACATGAATCTAGCGCAAGATAAAATAAAATAAAACCATAATACATATGAGCAAATGATTCAAAGTAAACTCAAATAAAAGGCTCTTTTAATTAACAAACATTAAAATGATATTACAGACTAAATCACTAAAACGTTACAATTCAATAATGTTTGTTTATTTGTAGTTAATCGCTAAGTTACACAATGTGCTATTTGTGCTCTGCCCACCAGGGGTATCGAAACCCAGTTTCTAGTGTTGTAAGTCCACAGACGTACCGCTGTTCCTTTGGGGGATCTTGTTTATTTAGAGAAAAGCTACGTTGTGCTATCTGCTGTGTCCAACGCGAGGAATCGAACCTGGTATTTTAGAGTTGATAGTCCATAGACTTAATGCTGTCCCAGCGGGAGACAATTTTAGAGTGAACAGAAATAAAGTTAAAATAAACTAAAATTAAAATTCCAAATAATTCAAACAAATGAACCAAACTAAATCTCAATTCAGGTATATGGTCACTTAAATTAAATATAACTCGCAGTGTAGGATACCAAACGGAAAAAAAATAAACGAACAAGAAGACAAGAGGAAGAAAAAATAAAAGTAACACACACAAACTAAAGCTTAGTGTCCGTTTGTTTGTTCAGAATGGTAGCACAAAACTACACAAGGATTAGTTACTCAAAAGCATCCATCGCCAACTCCTAGGACACTCTTGTCTATCCGACTTGGGATTTGATCGTAACAACCCTTATAGTACTTTCATGGCCTTAAAGTTCAGAGTGGAGCCCTCGGGCAACGGAACGTAAACTGTGAATCCTTGGAAGAAGAAAACTAATTTTGCAATAGATGTTTAAATGTTTCGGTCAATGTGTTACCAAATTATATTTGCAGCTGTTTTTTTATCAGTTTTGGTGCTAAAAAATAAAGCTGTGTTTTGCTGTAAAGAGGAATGTGATGCCAGAACAAAGTATAAAAAGATAGTTGATAAACAGAGATTTTTATTACTACTTCGATGAACAGCACATACTGATAAAACATACAATGCATATTACGCGCCTTTAATGTCACACAAAGCTGCCGTCTTTTGAAGTAGCTTTTCGACGTCTTTTGAGAACCACGATGAACTTGAGTAATCTGATAAAACACGTATCTATATAATTAAAAGGGTGACGTGTGCGAGTGCATGGGAAGCATTCTAAACTTCATTAAGGTATGAAAAAATGAAAGTTGAAGTAGGGAAGTACGGACGAGGTCACAATATGCGAAAGGGAGGGGTGGGCGTAGATAGTATTATACATTGCAAAAGAAAAGGTATTTGGGGAATGGATCTGTCATCCCTCAGAGCCCTATCTCAAACAGCAGGGTTTATGTGTTAAGGATTTGTATTTAAATTTGTCCATACGTTTACAGATACTGAAGAGCACCGGTACCGTCACCCTGTTGAGTTTTAATACTTGCCCCAATGTTCAGGTTTTGAAAGCGTCGCTAGATTTGGTGTCTCTTATATAAAAAGTCGATTCGGCTCAAAATCTCTTTTATACCAGAGATGCTTTTTGGGTATCACGTGTTGTAGAATAGGATTAATCTTACAGTCATTGAGAACACCCGCATGACTATCAGATTCATCCAGATCTCTACGTACTTAATATCACACGAGAGTAGTCCAGGCGGGAGACTTAACTATTTCAATGACTTAGATACACAGCACTGTCTTTACATTTTATAAAGTTTGTGCCTTGAAATACAAAGTACCACATACAAAAAAAATATTTCGTACCTGAAGCACGAGTTTTCTCCCTAGTACAGGGTCCGCCAAAAGAAGTTGGGGGGGGGGTATAACTGCAAAAATCGACAACAACATATAATGGTATAATTTGTGTTTACTTACGAAACTGTAGCTCAATAAGATTTCGTGTAATTATTAAGTATGAAAGATAATGCCCGGTAGATGTCCATCCTGAACTACTACACAATGGAGGACTCTAAAGATGACACCTTCCATAGCAGAGGTCAAAGTTTCAGGCATATAAGCCATTAATTTCTGTCATCCTAATCCAGCAGTGTCCGTGGCTTGTTGATATATGTTCTGCCCTTTAATTAACCCAATAATGGGATGGGATTGCAAATGAAAATAACCTTGAAATAATGTGTAATTTCCAAAGTTCCAACAACGATTAAGATGTAAGAATTAAACAAAACAGTAACAAAAATTCCAATCAACAAGAAACTTAAGCCAAAGATGAATTCCAATTCGTCAGTATTTGTAGTCATTCACAGAATAGAGTCAGCATAACTGTCCAGTCTAGTTCGATCGACCTTCTGGCGGCTGTTGTATCAAAAATAACTTTCTTTTTCGATACAGAAAAAACGGATTCGAGGATTATTTGATTAAAGCAAAAAAACATTCCAGCGAACTAGGAGATGAAGCATAGGTCAAGAAGGTTCGGATTAGAAGGAAGAAGAGGCAGCTTTCTTATGAATGTCAAGTGCCACAGGTCCAAACAGACAGGCCCGGCATGGCCAGGTGGCTAGGGAATTCGACTCGCAATCTGCGGGTCGCGGGTTCGAATTCCCGTCCCACTAAACATGCTCGCCCTTTCAGTCGTGGGGCATTGTAATGTGACGATCAATCCCACTATTCGTTGGTAAAAGAGTAG
>NW_013669121.1:3371-6281 GCF_000517525.1 Limulus polyphemus
GTTGGCGGTGGTTGGTGATGACTAGCTGCCTTCCATCTAGTCTTACACTGCTAAGTTAGGGACGGTTAGCGCAGATAGCCCTCGTGTAGTTTTTGCGCGAAGTTCAAAACAAACAAACGAACCAAACAGACAAGTTCAATATCTATTTTGTTTCAATGTTTTGCTTGATACTGCATTAAAATAGATAGAATAACGGTTTCAACAAGAGAAATCACATAACCTTTCCGATCCAACAATTCTTCTAATATAATACAAGGCTATAGAGGTAGAACTGAATTGTAAAAAGATAGATAGACGCAACCTGCCAACGAGAGTCTCCAGTCTATACTTCCTTGCAGGACAACTTTTTTAAGCATTGGAATTTATTGATAGTCGTCAGACGGGTGGGTTACATTTAACATTCTCCTTATAATACCTGTTTCCAGTGGCTAATGGGGAGCTCAAACTAATTAAAACCGGTCAACAATGACTTATGAAAAACTTAGAGATATAGTCATGCTATCGATTGAATAATTGTTTTTTGTTTTTTTTCGTTTGTCACATTATAACGCCCCCACGGCTGAAAGGGCGAGCATGTTTGGTGTGACGGGGATTCGAACCCGCAAACTGCGAGTCGAGCACCCCAACCACCTGGCCATGCCGGGTCAACAGTATATTTACATTGCAATCTGGCCAAGAGAGGTGATCTACGGGGGAGCATTTGAGTCCCCTTTCGTAAAGTGGCTACGCTAAATAGATATAGACACCTCCTGGCTAGCTCAAGTTTACCTGCCAAGTTTCGTACTTTTAGCATTGAACTGTGGGAGGAGTTTGTAGATAAACAAACAAATTGAAAAACAAACAACATGAATTAATATAAGATTGTTGATTCACTCGGGAACTGGAGATTTTTATTCATACTGTAAGCCTATTTAGCACATGAGCCTTCTTACACTATCTACTCTAGTGGCCTATTCCATTTGTATTAAATTATATTTGTTCTCATTAAATCTTAAAATTAAATATTTAAAGTAATATGTATTTTATTTGTGAAACGTATAAAAATTATTTTACATTGTTGACTTAATTCTAATTTTTCTAAGGTGATGGATCCTTGCGAGATATTATTGAGATTACGGCCGATAACATCGTTAACAAGAAGGTTAGGTGCCCATTTGATGATTCATTACAATCTAATTTTTGTGAATTTTAGTTTTATAATGTTCTAAAGTTTTTAACATCTAGTTGCAAATATAACATGTTTCGCTAGAACTTTTGCTTTAACGTCAAACTAATAACTTTAATGTTTTTGTGGTAAAGCTTTTGTGTTCACACGAGTAACGGAATCCTTTTGTAACTCATAGTTGTTGCTGTTCTTCTGCAAAATTATATGATGAAATAAATATTCATTCTTTGTATTTAAAATGTTTAAGATTTGATCAAACATGTACAAAACCAAAACCCGGGTGAAAGCAGAGTTCTCATGTGTCAAATTAATGGGACTTTTTTTTCCTATTTAAAATAATATACTTTGTATATATATATACATAGTGTACATACATAATATACATATATATTTCTACAAACCCAAAAAATTAAGAAACTGGTAGCATGTTCCAAAGAATAGACCTAGTTAGTCTTTGACCCGAAATTTACGAATGACCTTTGACCCAGTAGATTGACCTCCCGTAGAAAAAGTTCTAGAGTCAAAGCTCCCTGGTGCCACAGCAAAAAGAAATTCATATACATAGATTATAGTCTAATTCATACTATTTAGTTATACGTCATAAAATATAACATATTTCATTTATGGCTAAAGAAGTAAATAAGTTAAAACTATGTTTAAACCACTACGTTTCTCAAAGTTTATCGAGCATTTTCGGGAGTCAGTATTTGAATGGAAGCATACAACAAGTCGAAACTACCTCGCGTTAAAATATCAGTAACCAATGCTATGCAATAAAGCAACAGTTTAATAAGAGTCGTTAGTATCTAATTAAGGAAAAAAAAATACATACACACACACACAAACAGCAATGTTATGTTTTTGTTTTTTGATGAAAATAGCTTCTATAATTTCTTTTGTGTTATAAATATATTTATTTATAGTTAAATTATAGTAAGTTATAGCTTACCATCAACTTAGTGTTCGACTGTAAACGTGCACTTGAAATGGATTATATTTCATATTTGTTGCAAAGCTCAATACAGCTTAAATCTTGAAGAGCTCACCATCGTTATTCTTGTACACTTCTATCAGAATATCTGACCAATAAGATATAAGATATCCAACTGTTTCCAGTTATCCTTAATTTTTACGGGAAAATCTCTTCTTCATTCAAAGTAACTATAAAATAAGGTTGTAAAACCTAAGTACTTAGGGCGAGTTTTGCGCAACATGCCATTCGACGGCGCTACACTCGTGCAGACCTCGAAGGGGAGAGGGTAGAAATAATGACATAATCAGAGAATGCGCGTAGCTAGGCCGCCATGACGGGCGGACATGACTTCAGAAACAATGATTTCCACGAAGGATATCAACGTGGCTAGATTTAATACAATCAGTATATAATGCTAATTCATTACTTTTATATTTAGTTACATTTACTGACGAGTTATAAGCAGATCGTCCAAAAAAAAGACGCTTATTTAAATATCATGCAATGATTTAAAATTTACTCTTTCACTAGTTTGAATTTATGCTATTCATATAACTTGACAAAATATTTTGTTATAACTCATGTTACTTTATAGTTTATCTTACAGAGTTTTACAATGGTGGACGGTATCATGTTATTATACTTCCACATATGATTACATCATCAATGTCTAGATTTAATTACGTGAAATCAATTACTTTAATGACAGTCCATACGATTTTAACAAATTTGCTGTTTCACTTTAACAAGTCAACGAGACAAGTAATATAAC
>NW_013669121.1:6903-9548 GCF_000517525.1 Limulus polyphemus
GTTACGGAAAATCAATTAACAAACGGAGACGTAACAATACATATTATCCATTATTTGAATGAGGATAATTCATTTTGCTACAACTAAAAAGTATTACTGTTCATCCACCCATTTTCTATCAAAATTTCACAAAGCATTGAAACTGTATAACATTAATACACTATTAAGAAATATCACACGCATACATTCTGGACACTGACGTCAAAGCTAGCTAATATTTGTCTGTTAAGAAATACAAAGGCTTTCACGTGGTCACATGGGAAGGGTAGACAGAGAGAAAGAAGTTATAGAAAAGAGAGAAAGGTCGTTGACATACATGAAAAAGGTCAGTTCTGAGTTGGCTAACTCAATTTCATTTAAAATATAAGTCAATTATAATACATTCTTCCTATCTATGTATTTACATTATAATTAATATTGAAAATAAGTGGTTCAAACTCTACATAATCATATATTTTCTACGTAAATTTAATGTTCCCATACTTTAACTAGAGTTTTTGTATGTCACTGAATTTAACAGTCAGTAAACATAGTTCTTCTACTTTACATAATGATACAAAACACTAAATGTGTATTCACGATATTCTATTTCTAAATATTTGATGGGACATTTTAATTAGTGTACAATTATTGCATTCTTTCTACTCAATACTGTCCCCGACAAATGGTCAGAAGTTCAAATAGTTTCAGTTGGATTAAAATAATTTTTCAAAATGAAAAATCCATTCAATTCTAATTTATAATAATTACATAAACATGTGAAATGTATGATACTTCATTATAAACTAATGTCTAATTATGATTTTAAATATCTCGTTATAATGTTTCGAAAATGTTTTTAAACAGTGTTTTATATTCAGACTAAATACTGCATAGAATGGGTCGTTGACCTACACATACAACGCATGTTTCACTATCTTTAATTTTAACATCTATTTAATAAACTTTGTAGTAAATCATTTTTCTACATAATAAATGTTATTAATCACTATTATAGAATAGCAACATTTACCATTTTTCTCATATCTATTTGAGGACTGAACTTTCTTCTACATTAGAGATGTAATTTACATCACATGTCGAGTAGGAAATACAAAGTTGAATGTATGTGTGTGTTATTTCTAGCTGACGTCATTACCATTGAAAGCAAATAATCACCAAATGACAATTCAATCTTATTGGCTCACACCTAACGATAAGTCGACCTCTAAAGAAAAGGGTGATCAATATAGAAGAAACTTTTATTAAAACAAAAGTTGAACGCTATTTATGTGTTTACATTATACTTAATATTGAAAATAAATGATTCAAACAATAAATAATCATATATTTTCTACATAAATTTATTGTTCACCATACTTTCACAAGAGTTTTTGTATGCCACAGAATTTAATAGACAGTATAACATAAGACAACATAAGACATATATTCAACATGTGAAATGTATGAGATTTATGATTTCCTTTCTTTATACTATACAACGAATTATGTTTGTATGCACTCTAATGGTGACAGAGTTAACTGTTTCCGATTGGTGTTGATAAGCTCGGTTACAAGTTAAGGCATATCCTAATTTTAATAGCAGTCTACAACAAACAGTCTAAAGTTCAGTCAAATCTGGGTCACTTTTCAAATATAAATACCCTGTCCCTTTCACCACTAATAATCAGACTGATGCAGATATACTACATGGAAGAAAAAATGATGAACCAGGCCTTATAGATAAGTATATCGTTACATATATTTCTTTGCTTATAAATTTCATTTGTGTGTTTCTTTGACATAGTAATGTTTGTTTTCAGTCCTATTCATTATATTAATAGATAAAGTACTGTGCTTTATTAAATATATACTATTTTATATTTTAGACGATTGTAAAGAAAAGAAATGCTGTTGATAATAATGAAATGGTGAAAAAGATTAAATCCAGCAGCAAAGAAGAAAAAACGACTCTACTATTATATCATGTGAAGAAACATCTGAATCATCTCATGCCTATCCTATTGGGAATGAGCTTTACATCACTCTGTCAACTTACGAGGATAATTTGAATATTGATATTAGACAGTTCAATGACTTTGGAAAAGGAAAACTATATCCAACCAAAGAAGGTATCACTTTTTCTTCAACAGAATGGGTGGAATTTATACATTAGTGTAGCTGTACAGAACAAAACTGAGAAAGATTTTCTTTTTAGAAGGACCGAATTGTGTAATTAGTATTGCATGTGTTAATAATATCTCATCTATTTTGTTCACATGTTGATTTGATTTTCATGGTGTTGATATGATATCTGATAAGACTATCTTTGTTTTATCAAATTCAGAATGGCAGAATTTATGCACATATTTCTCATTTGGATACTTACTTAAACACTATAGTTCATGATGAAAAGAAACTGAAGAATGAGATTAAATCAATTCTTTTAATATATATGCTGAAAAACTGTACACTATTTTACAAGTACTGAAGAAAGAATAGTGTGAAATCGACGATCTTAGTCAAACTCATCATTCTTGTTAAATCATGATGAATATGTGTGGCTATATTTGAGATCAGCATTGACTAGAGTGAATTTATTGTCAATCTACACTGAGTGGTCACAAGTAAATAAACACCTAAATTTTCGTCATTTAACTGATTTA
>NW_013669121.1:9859-23593 GCF_000517525.1 Limulus polyphemus
TGTCAAGAGGAGCATCGAAATGAATCCCAGATTAACGACTGCAGAAGTGGCCAAAGTTGGTGGGATGAGCCCGAAATCTATTCAACGGATTCTTCATAGATTTGGTTATCGTTGCAGAGCAGCTAGACGGAAGCCCTTATTAAGACCTGCCAACATAGTCAGACGAAACAAGTGGGCAAGTGATATGATGACCAAGCCTCTGGACTTTTGGAAGACCGTATTGTTCTCAGACGAATTAAGATTCGCTTAATTTTCGGACAGTGGAAGGATATTGGTCTGGAGAATGCCTCACCAAGAGTTTTTGCTCAACAGATTGCAGCCAACTGTGATGCATGGTGGTTTCAGCGTGATGGTTTGGGGAGCTGTTTGGGTTGGTGGGAGATCGAGCTTAGTGGAGTGCGTTGGCAACATAAAATTTGCGAAATACGTCGAAATATTGGAGGAAGGACCCTTGCCACTTTATTCCTCGGGTTTCGTGGACAAGAACACAACGTTGTTCCAGGAAGATGGAGTACCGTGACACACTGCTAGAAACACCCAAAAGTGTCAGGAAGAAAATGGTATCCAGAAGTTGCCCTGGCCGAGCCAATCTCCTGACATGAACCCCATCAAAAACCTCTGGGCCATACTCGACCGGCAAGTCAAGAAACAACCAGAAAAACCAACTTCGTTTTTTCTAAAATTGGCGAAATGATTCTCACGATGCCTCAAAGGATCAACGAACTCCACGAAGTGAAAGGAAGATCTACTAGATATTAATTAAATTATAAATATATCAATTCATGTGAATATGACTGAAAATGTTCATTTTTTTTTTCTGAAAAGGTGGTGCCTATTTACTTGTGACCACGCTGTGTATATTTAATCAAAGTTAAATACAGTTAAATTTATCAGGTTTTATTAATGAAACTTTCTAGGATACCGTAGAGAAAGACGAATTTATCCAATAGTTATTAAGTATAATGTGCATGTATCCTAGCTTTGAAGATTTTAAGAACAAACAAAATCTGTGAAATAACTGTGATGACAATAAAAACGTTCTTGACAAATTATTTCAATTTTTGTTTCTTACAATAAAAGATATGATATCGTCTTTCACATTTTATATATCCAACATGTCTACACTGGCTTACAACCCAGTGTAATAATATCTACAGTATATACTTACTCTAGTATGTTATTAGTCAAATGGAATAAATAACCATAAACGAAACATAAAGAGCATTCTTCAAATAATCAAAATTTCTTTATTTTAGAAACTATACAAAACATATCATGCACTTGAATACCTTAACTTAAGGTCAGTAAGATAGTTTAACTGAGTAAGAAGTATAACAAGAATTGCATACTAACTTAAATGTGCCATACTTGTATGAAAGTTAATTTAATCTTGGTAATCCATACATATTTCATTTTGTGTTATTTGTCAATATCAAAGGTTATTATGCCTTCAGAATATCAGAGGAAATTACCCCTCGGATAAAATTGAAGAACGTAGTCCAAATCATAAGATAGACGATACTGTTATTTCTTTACTTGTATAAATAACATATTGCATCTTGGATTTTCTCATTCATGTACCTTGGTTCATCAACAAAACTTTAAAGAAGCGCTACTAATTTTGTTATTACTGCTGAATCTCTGTCACTTCTAAAGGCATCATGTAGATTTTGGTAATGTGTTGCCCTTAACTAATTTTGATTGGTACAAATGAACAATAACCTTTCAGATTCAATCATGATGTTAGAAAAACATGTAGGTTCAAGAAGTCTTGATAGAAAGGAATAAAAACCCTATAACCCGAGTATTTTCGAAAGATGTACCTTTCTTGTTCAGGGACAAATTTTCTGATTCAGTTGTATCCCAAATATCAACTGCATATTCGAAGAAAATAGCCTTGGATCTTACTTACTATTGTGTTGACTTCATGTTCTCTTTCCATTAACTTATGCGAATAAAATCCACAGCAAAAGCCTTGTTTATTGAATGAGTTCCAGTTTTTGGATCTATCAGACAGTACTCAAAATGGTAGCCATCTTCTCTTCCCCATTCCAAAAAAGTGAAGGATATAACCTTTCTCCCTGATTTCATTTGCTCCAAAAGATGTCATTTGAAAACAGCTGTTATATTTTGTTTTTCAAGGATTTGTAGATTTTTCTGTTATTCCCATAAAGAGAGCATTAAATGGGTCAATTGGCATTTTCATAGGTGGCAATTGAACTTTACTAGTTGAGCAGCACATTGATCGTGTCTTTTTTTTTACTTTTTGCACCTCTCAATACCATATTCAGGGTCTGACTCATAATCATGATGGAGATCGTAGGAGTCTTGATCTCCTAGCTGCAGCAGCTGTTCTCTAAATATTTTGTCACTCTCTTTCAACTACTTGCCTTATTACTCTAGCCTCTTCTTCCCTTCTTCTAATTTTTATCTATCTTTTTTGTTATTCTCTTAGTCTTTTTACTCTAGTTTCCTCTTCTTTTGTTTCGCTAACTGCTGTCTTCCTTGTTCCCTTAGTCAGGCAGATCTTTCTTGGGTTTCTTCACTTTTAGCTATAGCATGTCTTTCGCTATCAGCTCTATGACTAATAAATCTTGCTTTCTCTGATTCTTATGCCTTAATCTAATTTGAAATTATTGCTGAACCAACATTCTTGCAGGTCTTGCTTCCTATGATTCTTTGGCTCTTAATCTAGTTTGGCGTTGTTGCTGGTCCAAAAATCTAGCAGATCTTTCTTCCTGTGGTTCTTGTAACTTTACATTAATCTGATTTTGTTGTCAGGCAAACAATCTCATAAGTCTTTCTTCTTTAGATTCTCGTGAACTTGCAACTTCCTTTCTTTCAGCATCTTTGGATTTCCTTGAAAAAAATGTTTTTCCTCTTTCCGGCATGCTTTCCATTTTTCACTTTACATCAAAAAATCTGAGTGAAATTGTGAAAAACTCAGACACAAACTATCAATAAACTAAATTATTTCTCAAAGAAACTGAAATTTTACAGTTTTAGGTAGGTTGTTGGCATTTTTATGACAAAATATGAACGTTGACATTTTTAACACGTTCGCGGCGTAAGTGATCTATCTAATTATGCGATAGGAAGGCAAGGCTTCATTGTGAACTCTGCCTTAGATACAGCTACTTTTATGGCTTTATGTTATGTTTATGATAGAATGGCTACATTGAAAACTTTCTCTCAAGTAATAATAATCAAATGGTCATAATAGTTAAATTTTTTTATTTTTTTCAGCCTCATCTTACCGGTTTCTTAGAAGAATTGTGGATATTTCACAATTTTATGGGCGTAAAAAAGGGACATCAGGTACAATAATCCCTACTGTGGATAATAATAGTTCTATCCATATTATATTACAGTTTTCATAACAGTTTTCTGTTTTTAAGAAATAAGTCTCAATTAGTGTTTTCAGTTACTCACAATGAAAAATTTAATGCCAATCTCTAGATGTAATTTTAAAATAAAAAGTGATTTAAGCATGTAAATTTGTTTTATTTCAGCTGTCCTTTCAACATGGCATTCGTGCTCCACCAGTGGTAGGTGATGGAAAGCTGGATTTATTATAGCTGTCCGTATAAAATAAATGCTTCATATAGGGCTTTGGAGATATGAGGTAGTTATACCTTATGGGTTCTGTGTACCACGGGTGGCTCACGACGTCCATCAGAAAACATGCATATGTAACAGTGGTGGCGCACGATGTCGTGAACGTGTTAAGGAAAAAATTCAAAAATTTTAAAATCTCGCGATAAAAGTTGGTTGAAGACTGTGGAGTCATTAGCTAAGCAAAGACAGGTTTTGCTGTCAGCATAGCCCAGGGTAGATGGGGAGAGGTAATATCTGCTCGATGACACGCCCCTTGGTCCAGTGTATCATTCTACCAAGTTTTATTGAGACTACTCCAAAGGTCAGGGAGTAGTATGCGGGAAAAGAAACGATTTTTTTTTTACCTTCATAATTTTAGATAAAGGAATATTTTTATAAAATATCTAAAAAGTTATAAATGAGGCAAAAACAATGTTTCAGTACACTTTGAGTTTACAAATCTACATATAAAACACATTTTAACACTGTGGTTCGTTTGCAATTTACTAGTTGATCCATTTTTCAACGTATCAATTAAATCAACTAATTTTAAACTCTTTATAATAAAGTATACAAAATATTTTTCGTTTTTTTGCACTCGGAATAACTGTAATTGCTTTAGACATACTGCTTACAAACAGGTTTAGGTATCACTGTGGGCTATTTGGCTAACTTAAATGTGTTTCTATTCAGATTTATTTACTTTAACTTATATTTACAGAGATGATTTATTTAGCTTCAACGACCAAAGGCTTAATAACTATATTACTACATATTCTGCTGAATTTGTAAAAATCTATGATACCTGATACACAAATGTATGTGGAATGCAGGCTGACCCTGCATGTTGTAGAGCTCTGGATTTTGAAGCTGGCAAGTAGGGTTTAAATCCATGTAATACCATAAAATATTCCCTGCACTTTAAGCTGTGGGTGTGTTATAAGAGTGACACTCAATCACTTCATTTGGATGGTAGGTGGTAGGATGCTGCTGACTGCAGGAGCATTGCTAACTATTGAAAAATTCAGGGATTAGGCCCAAGAAGCAATTACTTTTGAAACTCATTAGAGTATAATTACAATGTTCTATATTATAGTTAAAGTAAGATAAAATAAATTTTAAAAAACTGGGACTCTGTAAGTATCACGTATTTAATTAACAAGTTATCTGTAAGCAAAATCAATCATTTAAAATTTAGTACTTTAGCATATGAATGGAAAAGTAATGCGTTTATTAATTACCTTCAACAATTATGTATTATGAAGTAGTTAACATACGCGCTAACCTTTTATAAAGAGAATGAGGAAGGTTAGAGTATGCTACTGACATGCAAACTAACAGGGGATCTGGGGGAGTGCTCCCCAAAAGGGTAATATAATGTGATATTATGTATTCTAGGTCACAGAATAACTACACATAAGGTTCCAATGGTCATTACAATCAACTATGCAGCTATTTTACTCTTTGTATCTATAATATGTAAGTAATAACATTTGCTTATATTTTTAAAGCAGTATGATCACTTTCTACAATTGATATGATTATCAAGTATGCACTTGGCAACCCATCTGGCTCCATCCCTCCAAGAGCTTGGTCAACTCTCGAGAAGATTCAAGTTCTGCAAAAGTTGTATTGGGTTTTGGAACGTGATATGCTCCTCGAAGGTGAGACCAATCTGTTGGCACTGATGTGTTGTGATATTGCACCTTTTAAGGGACAATTCATGAGTAAGTCTTGCTTCTTCTTCGATGACACTGGCACCTTTTAAGGGACAATTCATGAGTAAGTCTTGCTTCTTCTTCGATGACACTGGCTCAACCTTAGCTGGCATCAGCATGAGTGGCATGGTAAACCACTTGACTGATTGGAAGCTTAGCTTCTCCAGAGTCAACAAGGTTGAAGGTAACATTGTTCCCTCTGTGACAAGTACATCTAGTGGAGCCTTGAACTCTATGGGATTTACTGTTTTTGGTGAGGACTACTCGGCACCTGAAGATTTTATGGCTAACCCAACAAAAGATACAATGTGCTCTCCCATGTCCATTGTGTTGACTACCAATGCATCTCATCCATAGACTCTGCCATGGTACATTTTAGAACAGCTCAACTAGTCAAAGGATTGGTGGCATAGTCCATCACTTCAACAGAAAAAATCCTGTATGTACTGATCTTCATTGCACAGATGGTCCAAAGTGCAGCTCAGAGAATACATTGAGAGATTCTAACAATAAGGCAGCATAAAAATAGCAAAAGTCATGTGAATTGTAGTTGGTAAAAAGTTCATCTAGATGCATAAGTTTAAAATGGCCATAACTGCTTGGTTATCATCATGATCTGTCCTAAAAATCTTTATAGACACAGTCTGTAGACACTATACCTTGATCAAGTAATGTTTTTTATAGGTTCTGTTAGTAATCACATCCTATATCACCAACAATTGTATTCCTAATGCCTTGTACACTTACTGACCTCCAGGCTTCATTGAATCTTTACTTGACAAATATTTCAAGTATTGGTGCCCTGTCATCACTACCAACACAGCTTACTGTCAAATTCGGCCCCCTACAATCTCGTTATCACATGGATAACACCCAGTTCCAACAAGTAGGAATATGGTTTGAGACTGCAAAACTGGTTGTGCAATGCCAACTCTTACTTTTGACCATCAGAATCCACTAACATTTATATTGCTTCTCTTTAGGAAAGTTCTTCCAGTTATAAGTTTATTACTAGTTTTTGGTGTGACTTGCAGATTTTCATCATGTGGGAGTTACTTTCTCTCCTCCCTCATCCAATACATTCACAACTGACATCTTCATGCATTATAACTGCTCCCTTTTACTTAAACAGTGTTAATCAAATGCTCAGTAAGACTGTGTACGTATTACAAATATTTCAGTCAGTATAAATGAGAATATTCTACCACAACCAAATAAAGTACTGGGTACACCAAGTTTATATTTATGATATCTAAGCTACTGTCCGTGAATTAAATTTCCTACTGACAATTTCAGCCACTCATAAATATTTCAATTTGTTCTAATCAAAATATCTTGCACTACTGTCTTGAACAACATCAGGTAAAACCACGTTTTCTTTTAGATATAGTGTGAGTTTGTTCTGTTAGTATTTTCCATGAAACTCCATTCTCTGATAAATATTCCATTGTTGAACTTGAAACATTGTGTCACTAACATTAGTGAAAATAACAAGAGCACTATATCTTCAAATAATAACTTCCAGGTTAACCTCATATCACAAAGTCTTATCATCCAAATCAAACATTTTGCATCCACATACATGATGCTTACTGTTGTGTTCTTTGTGTAATTTTTTTTCATTCGTGTTACTGAACACTAAAGAATGACTGTATGTAATGTTTATACACATGTGCAAGACATTATTTCCTTGTTTCTTTGTGCAATTCTTAAAAAAAATATGCTTCTGAAGCATTATCCCATACATAAGCTGAATTTAAAAACACTTGTGCCATAACTGTGATATTTACAAGAATTACCTATATTTACCTTTGATGTCATGGCTATGTCGCTCAATAAGTTTGAGTAATCTCTTTTTGTTTAGCCCTTGAGATTCTCCCATCTTTGTTTGCCCATGAATCGATACTACCTTGGATTAACAAAAATGTACTGCAGTCGGATTTTGACCAAATTAATAGTGGATTACAATTTGTAGTCACATTTGTATGGTTATTGTTCTCAACTGCCATTTTTAAACCATGCTCCCAAAGCATAATCATGAATTTAAAATAGCTACCACATGAATAGAGCTTATAAGGGATGAAGTTTAAACTTTGTAGGTAGCTTATACTTGCCCCCTAATGGCACAGCGGTATTTCTACGGACTTACAATGCTAGTATCCGGGTTTCGATACCCGTGGTTTATTGTTGACTTCATAGGTCATACTCTATGGAAAAAATGTATTTATGACACCTTAAAACCAAAGATTTCTACTATAAGTTCAAACATGTGGTAAAACGAGTTTTGGTCTAAAAAGCATTGTTCCATATCTTCAGTTTTCGCTTTAACGAAAGTTCAATATTTTGTCAATAGACAATGTCAAAATAGTAATGTGACTGCTCAAAGAGTACAGATCATTTCCAAATTTTAAGTACTATTCTCCTGCATTTCTAATTATGATAAACAAATCATGTATGGAAACCACTGAACAATATAATTTTGCAATAGCATATGCAGCTCAAGGTATTAGCATCTCTGTGTGGCCTGAGAAATGCATTGAGTAACTCAACATAAAAAATAAAATAGCCTCAGTAACTGAAAACATCTTTGAACATTGTAATACTAAAGAATCAAATAGAATTATTATTGTTATTACTTTAAACTCAGAAACATCTCATATATTCTGAAAAAATAACATTTCCATCTACTACTTATGAATGATCAAATGAACCAAATTTTTCCTGAAGTTCTTGTTGCTTCTTTCCAGAAGAGCAGATATGTTATAGATATCCTTGTTCGTGTAAAAACAAATCATAACCAAGTTCAGAAATGAGTGTCATCCATATAATAAAGTGTGTTGTCTAACCTACAAGTTCATAAAATGTACTGATAAATATAACCAAACACACTTTAAAATTACTAAAAATATTTATATATATAACACCATTTACCTTCTACAATGTTGAGAAAATGCAGTTACCAGTATGAATTAAGGACAAACAAACTCAGTTGATTCTTATAGAGCATTTTGACAATCATAAATATATTAAAACTAAAAAAGACCTACTTGATGCTTAACACTTCAACCAACCCAGTCATTCTATTAATGATGTGATTCTCATGGGTACAGAAATTATTTTGAAAACTAAATCTGAAAGAGAAATGACAGAAGTCTACTGAATTGCTACTTTGCACCTGATGAAGAAAGGTCTACCTTTCGAAAGTGCTCCTCTCATGTTATTTCCTTTGTCTTTCATTGATTCTAAATTAGCCTTGGCTCATTCAGGTCAGACAAGATTTGCAAGTGAACAAACTACAAACATGTTATACATTAACTGATCAAATGAAACAAGAATACTACAGATAATTTCAGACTGTGATTATCAATTTATTCATTGTGGAATAAATTTAGATTCTGGAAACAATGATCTCCGACTCTTGATTAGTTTCCTGTCAGACAAATATTTTTCTTCTTCATGTTTATCCCAAATCTTTCTTAACACCTAAATATCTATAATAATTTTTCAAGTTTATTTACTTATCTTTTTATTTTTTACTTCATAGCATTTTGTTGCTAATAGATTTTTGTATCACATCTTTATTATATCTTATCAATACTCATAATAATTTACCTTTTAATTAACTTTTTTGTAAACAAAGTCTTTCAAACCTGTCTATATGTAACATTATTTTCCAACTCATCCCTATCGTACTGCACAATGAAAATTAGTTACACTTGTGGTGTTCCTTCAAAACCTAATCCAAATCTTTCAGGGTTGTCATGTACTCTACTTTGCATAACCATGATGACAGTGACTCCACCTTATCTCACACTTAACATAGAATTAGCTATTCCCAGTTTGTATCTGATGAAGAAAGGTCTACCTTTTGAAAGTGCTTGCAATATAGAGTTTCTTTCTTTTTCTAACATTTTTTAAATCATGTGTTTTCTTAGCACTATTAATAGCAATATTATCCTTGGTTATACATACTAGGTCATTCAGGCTAAACAAAACTTGCAATTAAACAATTTACAAACTTATTATGCACAAACTTATACAATGAAACACAAGTAATGCATGTAATTTCAGACTGCGATTATAGATTTACTGTTTTCAGTAACATAAAACATTTCAAATAAAATGTGCAAGTTGTCTGAAAAGCTGACCATTGTACTCTTATTCGGGATCTGGTGGTTTTTCAGAAGCTGTTAAACAACCTTGGAATTTTATAAATCATAATTATCATAACTTCTTCTAATTGATTTTGTTCACACCTCCTTGATAAAATTGGTTGTTCATGAGATAAGTATCCAATTTAGAAGTAGATGAACAATTTCATTGTTAGTTTAACGTTGTTTTATTATATGTATCGTATATTCAATTTAATCTAGAGATCCAAGTGATTTTCTACAGAAGTTCACTACAAAACATTTGTTGCTGCAGACAGTAAAAAAAAAATTGTTTCTTTTTGAGTAACCATATTGAAAAACCAACATTGCTTCATGTTTGAAAAAACTTTTAAACATGCTTCTTGGGCTAAAAGGACTTGCAACAATATATACTATATATAATATAGAAAGTCAAGCAATTTGTAAGGGTACAGATCATAGATAAGATAAGAACAAAGTGTTTTCATTATTTGTTATACAGTTATTTTGCAATAAAAGACAAATACACACACATATTATCAAAATTTTATCTGTAAGAAACCAAGGCCTATACAGATATCATTATAATATCATGCTTGTGTTTCTCGACATTTAAAAAATTAATTTTAACTTAATAGAACAGAAAATACCGATTGAAAATAATAATTTGGTACAAATCAAGCTTTCACCCACATTTCAAATTTAAAATACTTCATTTGCTAAAGGTACATTTCATATCAAATACTAGCATATAGATTCAAGCAATATGCTTAATGTTAACAGCAAATCTACTCATTCTGAGAAAAATATCAAAAAGTTTAAATTTTTTATTTCAAGTATAAATTGTGGAACATAATATTCCTTCCAAACATTACCATGTCAATCACTATAATCACAAAAAATAAATCACTTGTTCGTGATTTTTTTTAGTAATTTAAAAACAGAAATATAGAACAAACATGCAAGCTAAAATCATTGAGAACATTTTCAATAAACACTAATTTGCATTTTCTTCAAATGGTCACTTCAAATATACAATGAAAATAATACAAGGCATAAAAAGTTTATAAAACATCAGTAGCCATTCTTAATAAATAAATTGTCATCTTATTAAGTAAAATATATACAAAAACAATTGACCCAAAAAAAGGGTTTTTCTATTTCTAGAAATCTTTCAGTGTATTCTTTAACAGTTGCTATGCTATTTAATTTAATACCTATATTCTAACTGTAATTTACACACTATTTAGTCTAATAGAAACTTTGATTTCTGAAAACAGTAGTAAAAATTAAATTATCCTGTGAAACCTCAAATGCACTATAATGATATTATGGCAAGACTAACATTTATTAGTTTACAATTTTTAGACTGTAATAAGAAAAGAAAGGTAATTAATATTATTTTCATTTATTTATTTGAACATTTCACAGTCTGAAACTCAATTAACAAGAATTATTAAAATTATAACAATATGTAACATGAATTTTCCTTTTCACTGTAATAGTAGACCATAACTGTGTAACTGTATTTCTTATAGACTGTGAATGCAAACCCACAAAAAAAAAAAATCTTACACAGAAATTATAACTTGTTGACTTTTCCATAGAAATTAAATATGTGCACTTTACCCCAGATGTTGCCCCCAGTGGCACAGTGGTATGTCTGCAAACTTACAATGCTAGAATCCGGGTGGGCAGAGCACAGATAGCCCATTGTGTAGCTTTGTGCTTAATTACAAACAAACCCAAGATGTTAACTTTTCCTAAAGTCAGATGCAAAATTACAAACATAAATAAGGGATCACACAGAGAATGGTGTAATAAAAGATAGAAGTAAAAACACTACCGAAGCATTTGTAGTAACACTTGTGTTCTTGTTCTCCATGGCAACTTTAAAATTGCTTAAAAATGTTTAAATTTACTGTTCAATGTTTTCTTTGTATACCTGTTGCTGAACACAAAGTTATACAATGGGTTATTACTGCTCTGCCCATCATGGGTATGGAAACCTAATTTTACTGTGAAAAGCCCTCAGACTTATTATTGGTTCAGCTGAACCATTGGAGGGTGTGAGGGCTTTTCATAGGTGAGAATTTTCTTTTCTCTACAATAGATGGTGTTAGCTGATAGAAGAGATGTTTACAAATTAATTCGTAGAAAACTAAATTGTTTTTGCCTTTCAGAAGATATGTTAAAAATATATAAAAATACTTATACACAATAAAGCTCACAGCAAAATATTATTTCTAAAACAAATTACAATTCAGAGCAGTAGAAAGAATATCATTAAGTATCTATAAACTAGAAGAGTATTCTTAGTAAGAGAAACCATCTGACATGAAGGAAAATATTTCAATATCAAAGGAAAGTCTATTATTAAAACCATTGGGTATTCCTTTTTAATAATTCAGGGGCATAATTTTTTGTATTTGTCATAATGAAAGAAGAAGAATAACAATAGTTAAAAGTTGATTTTTATTTCATAAGTTTATGAAAAATAGTTCAACAGAAAGACTCATTCTGAAATACTTTAGAGTTATCTATAAACTTAATTTTATTATTTTTCTATAATGAATTAATGTAGAATCTAATTTATAAGAATATGTTTCCTTTAACTAACAATTAAACTTTTATTCCCTTGGTAGTGTTTGTCAAGACAACTTTAAATAAATAAATATTTAACCAGAACTTACTTTTTAAGGTGATACAAGTACAAGGACTTAATTGAGTTGGCTTTGTCATTTTTTATGCTTACACATAGATTATTTTTCTTTTCAAAAACAGATCCATTTCACCCAGCTGAATACATCTACTTTCTTTTTGAGAATTTCACCCTTGTATTTAACATTTCCCTAATCAGCATCATTTCCTTCACACACATTCTACACTAATTAAACCAAATAAAGTGATAACCTTATCAATCAAGTTCTGTATATGAAGTACATGAACATTAACAAACGGTTATTAACTACGGGAGAGGCATGAATGTAGATAAACCTGAGGATAACTGATTTAACCAACAGCTATTGCAAAAGGATTTATTCACAGATCAATGTTTTAAAAAATATGGCATGAACAGTACTTCAATTAATACTTTCCACTGTGGTAGAAGATACCAGCTTCAACTGAAGTTGGAAACTTCTGTAGAGCTAATATTTCATGTACAACTACAAAAATCTATTTCAATACTTTTCACTATGAAATAACCTTGACTTCTTTAAATTGACCACTGTTTTTATATTTACAGAACACCAAAGTAGAGAACAAGTATTTTTTAGTTCCATACACATTTTTTACATCTTTAGTCAATGAGTCATGATAACATAAGCTTTAAAAACTCACATTTTGTAAATTTGTAGCTTGAATAAAGCATTATAGAGCATTTATGTAATTTCATATACCAGTGGCAGACCCCTATAAAACAAAAGCATATACAAGTCAGTATAATGTCACCATTTAATATCCTTTCTCTTGTTTCGAAAAGAAGACTAAAAATATTTTCTTCTTCTTTTTTTTTTTTTTTACTTAAGTGCACTTCTTCAGTCTAACAGTTACTGTTGTTGTTTTGTTTTTTTAGATCACAAAGCCCTCAGGCTTATTATCGGTTCAGCTGAACCACTGGAGGGCTTTTCGTAGACTTTTCCACACTTTCTACCGAATAGAATTATGTAATTACTGATTACATTTTTTTGCTACTTGACTTAGTTGTATTCAGTTTTAAAAACTTCCAAAATGACTTTGGCTATATAATAAACTTTAATTGTTTTTAATTCTTCAGTCCATTACTTTAGTTTCATAAGTAATATTAACTTTAGAATAAAAGTTTCTTGAGAAATGTATTCACAGTTTTTCACATTAACTGAACTGCTTCTATTTATAAACAATACTAATAAGCCTCAGAGACCGTGAAAGCAATATGATACTTTTCCCAACATCTATAAAAATAAAAACTACAGATGTATTATCTAAAATGTTCTTCTACAGCCTAATAGAGAGCAAATGTGTGTGACTTTTGTCTCCTTCTGGAAAAAGAAACTTAGGAGATTAAATTTATTTTGTTTGCAAATACGTTTTTTTCTTGTGTTGTTCTAGTCGTGTATAATATGAATACCTGTTACTCTGCGCTGGAAGGACACTACTTAATACTACTCATTGTATAAGGATGCCAATAGCAATGTCTTTCAATAGCTTTTCAGGTGATATCTTGAAATTATGGCTCTACCTTGCTGTAATTAAAAATGACCAGTAACATGGAGAATATTGATTGCCCTGGAAATTTGTGAGTCAGT
>NW_013669121.1:24540-27986 GCF_000517525.1 Limulus polyphemus
AATATCATGGAAATGCCGACGGACTGAGCCGAAGACCCTGCAAAAATGACTGCAGACATTGTTGCAAAAGACAGAGGTTGAACTAACCAGGTGCCATCAATCTGAAGTCAAAGTGACTGAATGAGTTGGTGATGGTAGAGTGGAACCAAGTATAGATATTAGAACATAAGAGGAGAAAGACCAAGATTTGAAGCCAATAATTGAGTTTCTACAAGCAAGTGTTTTGCACCCTGCATGGGAGAAGGTGTTTAGTGTAAGCCCTGTGACAAAGAACTATTGGGCACAATGGGGACCAGTTGAAACTTGAATATGGTATTCTTCTCTGGAGATGGGAAACTGCATTGGGAAAGTGACGACCTGGCAAACTATTATACCGAGAAAGCTACGAGAAGCTGTGCTGCATCAATCCCATGATAGTTTAACAGGAGGACATCTTGGAGTTAAGAAGACATTGAGTCACTTACGGCAGAGATTTTACTGGATAGGTATGAGGCAAGATGTGGAAGAATGGTGCAGGACCAGTAGTACATGTTGTGCTAAAAAGAGACCCAAGGATAAGGGACATTCTCCAATGAAGCTATATCAAATTGGTTCACCAATGGAAGAGTAGCCATTGACATTGATGGTCCATTGTCCCAAATTAGTGCTGGAAACAAGTACATTTGTGTGGTGATGGGTTATTTCACCAAGTGGCCTGAGGCATATGCAATATCATATCAGGAAGCTACAACTGTAGCTTCGGCTATTAGTGATTTCTTCTTCAGATTTGGTATGCTATACGAACTGCATTCGGATCAAGACCGTAACTTTGAATCAGCTGTGTTTCATGGATGCTGCAAGTTGTTTGGCATACGAAAGACCAGGACAACACCACTTCACCCACAGTCTGATGGGATGGTAGAAAAGTACAATTAGACACTGGGACAGGAATTGGCAAAGTTTTGGAATAGCCGCCAAGATGACTAGGATGTCTTACTCCCTCAACTGTTGATGGCCTATAGAACAGCAGAGCATGAAGCCATTGGATACACTCCAGCAAAGCTGATGTTTGGTCGGGAACTTCGGTTGCCAGGGGACCTGATAACAGGACGCCCATCTTACGAAGAGTTGCTTGAAAATGTGCCAGAGTTCGTGAAAGTGTTATCTGAAAGGATGGGTGATATTAACCATCAAGTGCATTCAAACTTGACAACGTCTGCTGATTCCATGAAGCTATGTTATGATAAGACATCTACTGAAGTCAGCTTTGTATCAGGAGACAAGGTGTGGTTGTATAATCCCAAGAAGACCAAAGGGGAGTCTCCTAAGTTGTCTTCTCCATGGGAAGGCCCATATGACATAGTGGATCGTCTCTCAGATTTGACTTTCCGAATAAAATGTGGTCGGCGAGGTAAGCCAAAGGTGGTGCATGCCAACAGGCTTTGGCATTATCATGGTCCAGGACATTTCAGTTGGGATGAAGTGAACAATGGAACAAATGACGCTGCTGAAGACGTGTCACCTGAAAAAGCCACTGTCAAAGAAGAAACTCTACCCGGTTTTGAGAAGGAAAACAGTGAAGCCATTAATGTTACTACCACTGATGTGACTGTTACCGATAATGGGACATTTCCTGATGAAGCAGATGAACCCCACGTGAAGCAGAAGCCAATGAGAAAGAGACCAGTATGGAAGAAGATACGTCCTGTAATATTAAGAGACTTTGTTGTATTTTAATTTTGTGTTTGTAAATACTGTACATTTAATCAAGTTATGGTTAATTATCTATTGGCTATTGTTCGGGACAAACAATACTAAGAAAGGGGCAGTGTTACGACAGTAGAAGTCACGTGACACTGGTAACACGTGATGAGTTTTTAGAAAAATCATGACGGCTCGAGTGTTTGCCAGATACCCTGTATTTTTGTACATATATATAAGATAGAGACAGATAATCAAGTCAAGTCGTAAGTAAAGTGCGTGAATCGTTGTGAATTATAGCGTGTGTTTAAGATAAAGTGACGGTGGAAATTATGTGTATTGCAAAGTTGTATTGAGAAAGAATAAACTAGTTTTATTTAAGAAAGGGATTGTATCACTGAAGTTCTTTGGAAATAAATTATACCGGAAATTAACACACGTAACAATATTTAAACCCAAATATTGAAATCTTCTACACATTCTACCCGAATAAAATTGTGTAATTACTGATTAAATCTTTTACTAATTGACTTAGTTGTATTCAGTTAAAAAAAACTTAAAAAGTGACTTTGGATATAAGATAAACTTTAATTGTTTTTAATTCTTCAGTCCATTACCTTAGTTTCATTAGTAATATTAACCTTAAAATAAATGTTTCTTGAGAAATGTATTCGCAAATTTTTCACATTAACTGAACTGTTTCTATTTATATCATTTCAAACAGGTTTAGGCAGTGGCGTAGCAAGAGGGGGCAGTAGCCCCACTGGCGCAGGTGTGAAGGGGCGCAAAATTTCCTCTGGCCTATAATGTTTATTAATAAATAATTATGCCCTCCCCTAGGATATAGCGAAACTGCCCTACGTTAAGTAAATACGACACAGTGTTACGCTATTTGTGTGTATTACGCTTGCAGTTTTAACTTTTAAAAGCCACCCACTGAAATACCGTGAGACCGAATTGACGTACAGAAGTAAATTACACTATTCCATCATTCATCTGTAGATCAAATACATGTCCAAGAGTACAACATACAAGTAAATGTATGTTCAACAAAAATAAAATACGAGATTGATGTAACATAGTGTTACGACAGCGGAAATCACGCGATCCTGGGAGCATGCGTGCTGGAGTTTCTAAAATGATCATGAATTATCGAGGAAACCGGCGAATATCCGAGTGTTTGCCAGGCGCCCTCTTTTTTAGTATATAAGCCCGGCAAATAAAGCCAGCAATAGAGAGATATGCAGATAGATTGAAGGGATAGATAATTGAGTCAAGCAAACAGTAGGCACCATAAGTAAAGTGTGTGAATCACTGTGATTTAAAGCATGTGTTATAAAGGCTGTTAAGCTTAAAGTGACTGTGGAAATTCTGTATATTACAAAGTTGTATCAAGAAAGAATAAACTAGTTTTAAT
This sequence comes from Limulus polyphemus, assembly GCF_000517525.1. Taxonomy (NCBI): domain Eukaryota; kingdom Metazoa; phylum Arthropoda; class Merostomata; order Xiphosura; family Limulidae; genus Limulus; species Limulus polyphemus. The sequence goes on from NW_013669121.1 coordinate 27,638, forward strand.
TAAGAAAGGACTTGTGTTGCTGAAGTTCCCCAGAAAGAATTTATACCGGAAATTAACAAACGAACAGATACGTAACAATATTAACTGGTGTGCAAGACTGGCAATATATGCAACAGGCAAGGCCTTGATCTAGATCTAGTAAACATTATAGGCCTAATATAGTGGTTTGCAATTGTATTGGCTGATAGTAAATCATGTTTTACACCAAGTAATGTATTAGACTTTAAGCATAATTGCAGTTATAACTTTATTTCTATACTCTTGGTCCATAATCTATTGTGTCACATTAATCAACATGAGTATGGGTGGTCTAAATAATGGCAGTTGAAGTGAAACCAGGTCCAGATGT
>NW_013669121.1:28414-39936 GCF_000517525.1 Limulus polyphemus
ATGTTGCAAATAAATAGTGTAGTCAGTATTTTTTAATTTATTCTTTTAGCTCATTATGTCGAAACGAAAAAAGAAAGTGGGACACAGGAACGCAAAAGACTTGCACAACTTGCTGCTTCGATGGTGGAGTCAAGCAAATTGATGAGAGCTTTCCTTGCTGGAAGTGATGACACCAGTAAACCAGCATCTGTTCCTTTTGATGGCAGCAAAGAGGTCAAAGTGCAAGATTTTGAACATACTATTTCATTTTAAAAAGAAAACAATGAAGAAACTGTTCTCTGTCCTGTTGAAAGCTACAATAATAATAAACAAAAGGATTCCACTTTGTCAGAAACAAATCCACAGAATGATGTTGCTAAGCTAAAAGAGAATGGCCTAATAAATATTTTAACAAACAGGGATATTGGATTTATGAAGATTGATACAACAGGCTCAGCAGTTGTAACACATGCACATCGCACAGAGATTTTTAGAAATGGAAAACATGAATTTCAACATAAAAAAGGTCCATTTGATGCCAAAGATGGGCGTTCTATGACTGCATTTTGGTTCAAACGACGCCTTCTGAATGGACGCCTTCTCAATTGTTCCTGGTTGGTGTATTCACTTCTACATAAAGCAGCATGCTGTTTTTGTTGTCTTCTTTTTTCATCTACATGTATGATACCCGATAGTCGGTCTGCTTTCAAAACACAGGGTGGATTCTCTAAGTGGAAAAAATTTAAAAGTTAAATGCCCAAGAAAATATTGACAGTCATCGTGAGTCATTTGCTGCTTGGAAAGAAACTGAGCGCTGAGTGATGAAGAGCTGCAAAGGCAAATTCAGCAAGAAAAAAATAAATGGAGAGATGTACTGCGACAATTGCTGGATTGTACACAATATTTAGCTTTTCAGAATTCTGCAATTCTTGGTCATACTGAGGACATAACCTTAAACGAAAACCCTGGAAATTTTCTGTCACTTTTGTAGTTATTAGCAAATTATGATCCAGTAATGAGAGAGCATTTAGAGTACGTTAAAAACAAGCGAACATCAACATCTTATCTTTCTCCTGAAATCTAAAATGAGTTTATAAATCTCATGGCTTCACGTGCGCGAAATTATTGTTTGTCAGCAGTTCGTAGAAACAAATACTATGGTATTCTGTTTGATTCCACACCTGATTTAGCCCATCGTGAGCAACTGGCCCAAGTGATTCGGTTTGTTGACATTGACTTTAAGACAAGAAAAGTAGAAGTCCAAGAGTCATTTATTGACTTTTTACAGATAAAGGAAAATGACGCTAACAATAGTGAGAGAATAATAAGCACAAAATTAGAAGTGGGTGGAATTTTATTGAGTGATTATTGTTCACAATGTTATGATAATGCTGCTGTTATGTCAAGTCATCTGTCAGGCGTTCAACAAAGAATTCTGAAAAAAAATCCCAAAGCAGTGTATATAAACTGTGACCACCATAGTTTGAACTTAGCATGTCTTCATGCTGCAAGTCAGGAAACAACAGTTATTACCTTCTTTGGTATAACTGAAGCCATTTATAATTTCTTTGCTCATTCAACAACGCGATGGGACGAATTGCAGCAGGAGCTTAAGATCTCTGTCAAGTGTATATCAGAAATCAGAAACACGGACGAAAGAGAAAAGGCAGTAAAAGTTGTACATGAAAAACTGGATGAATCGCTAGGACTGTTAGAGAAATTAAGTGATAATGGCAACACAGCTGAAACAAAATGTGGTACTCATAATATTCTGCAACGCATGCTTACATTTGATTTTCTTGTACTTTTGCATTTTTGAAGAAATCTTTTATCATCTATCAGTCTAGTGCAGAAACGTCTTCAGGACCCAAAAATAAATTTTAGAGAAGCAGCTTCTGATCTTGATTCTTTGAAAGAGAAATTGATAGAATCACGTGAAAATTCCTGTCAAGAAGCACTTAAAGTGGTCAAGAATCAATGTGAAACATGGGGATTGACCACTGAGAGAAGAAAAATACGTCGTAAACGAATGCCAGGTGAAAATGCAGCTGATGCTGGGTTGACTGCTGAACAGGACATTTATTGCATCATGAGGGATGTTATTGATCGCTTGATTGCAGAAATAGCAGGAAGATTTTCTCGCTCACTAGATTTAGATTCACGGTTTGGATTTCTACTAGATGTGATAAATATTATTTCTGGAGATTTCGAAGACGGAAAATCGGAAGAAAAATGTTCTGACTCAGCAAAGAGCTATCCAGGTGATATTGATGGACTAGAATTGTACAGAGAAAAGACTGTATAATGTTGATAAGTAAAGAACACAGACCGAATTTCCTGAACCAATGGTTGCAACTGATTTGCTAACATTTATAATTTCATTAGGTAATTAAGTTTTCCCAAATTTAAGAATTGCGTTGCAGATTTTGTTAACAATTGGGGTTTCTATTGCCAGTAGTGAAATGTCCTTCAGCAAGCTGAAATTAATTCTTACATACATTGCCAAGCTACTAAGTCGTTCTTGAGTCATTGAGATTCTCAATTTTTCAATACTTAATGACGTTCTTAATACGTTAAATTTTGATAGTTTAATTGATGCATTTGCAGCAGCAAAAGCACGAAAGGTGCATATAATGTAACCATGAATACCAGAATGCTACCTGTACAAGATCTAGTTAAGTATATGCACAGTTTTGTAAACTAATAAAATTTGTTATTTGTAAACTTAAGTAGTATTTTATCAATATGTTTTATAATCCATGTATACCACAAGTGACTGCCTTCTCATATAAAACATAAGTTTCAAAACTAGGGATATAACAGAAGTTTATTCTGCATGCTTGAAAGATTACTCTAGCTATGTGACTTTGAACAGTACTGGATGACATAAATATCAAAATGGTTTACAAATTATGTAAGTACATCTAGTAGGCTATACTTCATTAGTTCCAGGTTTACAGTTGTGATATCGTGAGATGTTATTTTAGGCCTGTGTAAGGCGGTAATTAATTATTTATGTTATGGTCATTAAGTGGGTAATGAGTCACAAAACAAATATTAAAACATTTCAGAGGTGGGGGCGCCAAAAGTGTCTTAGCCCCCGGGTGCTGAGAACCCTTGCTGTGCCATTGGGTTTAAGTCAACCTATTAATTCATTTTGAAAAGAGATCATTTCCAAAACTGTCAAAGAATGTTAAAGCTTTAAAACAACTCAGTTCTAGCTAAGGTAGCAGTTGTCTCATACATATATTTAAAGATAAGAGTATTATTATTTATTGCTAACACCTGTATACCAGTGTTTCTAATCATAAAAATTTAGTCTGTGACTTCTTGCTTTTGCTACATTTATACATCCGTGTTTAAAAAAATATTTATATATAGAGTACAAGATGTTAACGTATGCTCACACCAACACAAGGCACATGACAACTGATCGTGTATATTGGAGCAGGAACAGGTTTTAACCTCACATGGATCAAAATTAGAGTGCTGAATATGAAAAAATATGAATATTAAAATAGAACCTATTTTGTATAAAACTGTGAAATATATAAGATACGACAATTGTGGTGCTTTCATAAAAGAACACACACACACAGTTAAAAATAATTCACATCCTTGACCTTTCACTGTTTTGTCATGGCTTTCTAATGCAAAAACATTTTACATAACATTCACGTCACAAACATATGATTTAGTTAGGTTGAACACAAGCTATGTTGGCTATTATGGATTTATCCTAAATCAAATGTTAACTTACAGCTTTAATACTTTCTACTAAAATGCATATGTGAGTATCAAATGATTTATCCCTCTACCATTATATTAACTTGTTTTTTTGTATTTAACAAAATGATCTTTATATCCTGGAGGGTCTTAGACTCTCCATCCCCAATTCTAACACCTAGTGTATATATGTGCATAGTTTACATTAAGCATGAGAACAGATTTACCTGAATAATTTCAATAACTGGTTTAAATTCTGGATACTTCAGCTTTTGTTTACTTCATCTGTAAAGTTTACTCCTGATTTCACTTGAAGAAGTAAAAATAAAATGATATATATATATAAATATGTGTCTTAAGTTGGAAAACAAAGTCAGATATAGTTGAAAAAAAGACTCCTTTTCATCCTTGAACAACAGAATTTGCTGAATTTTTGATTTAGTAAAATATTCAGGTATAGCAAATGCCCTGTAATGGGTATCATGGACAAGAAACAGAATGGTTGAAGTGAAATATGGAGTAAAGCAGGAATGCTTATTCTTCAGTTTTATTTTTCATTAATAATAGGCTATATCATGAAGATAACAACAAAATAAATATTGAAATAAGATGGTGATTCACAACCAAGTTAGAAAATTTGGACTTTACTGCTAATTTGATTTTGATGTCTCTCAAATTTGAAAATATGCAAGAAAAATGTACATGTTTAGTTGAATACTTGCTAATTAGTTTGAAAATAAATACCAACAAAACAAAAACAATGAGAATCAACAGCCAGGAGACAGATAAGTTCAATATTTTAAGAAACAGAAATTGGGGAAACGGACTTCTTCATATACCGAAGTGCATCAGTTATCAAGCACAGGGGTGCAGGATAAGACATCCAAGAGAGAATAAATAAAGCACGAACTTGCAATTAAAGAAATTAGTAGTAACACTTACATATTGAAAAACAAGAAATTAATATTTTTATTAGTAGTATAAAATCAGTATTGCTGTATGTATCAGAATCATATGACTGTAATGAGCATAAACTGGACAGCTTTCAATATGGATGTCTGAAACGAATATTAATGGCACAATGGCCTACGTTTTTATTAGCAGCGGCATAGCGGCTCTGAGTTTTTCTGTTTCAAGTAAAAAGGTTTAGCTTTTAGCTCCATCATCTCTTGACCAATTTGAGGTCTAATTACAGTTTTGGACTCAAGAGGTCAAACCCTTTTGACTGATATATTTGACCACGTCCAAGATCTCATAGATTATGTTACGCTTCCCATGCTTAGTTTTGCTGGCGCACAAAAAGATAGCAAATTAAAGAGAAAAAAAATTCTCATAGATCAATCTATTTATCTAAATACTACTAAAACTCTGAGATTGTTTGTTTGTGTGCTTGTCTGTAATTAAATACAGCAAAAACGGCGCACAATACTGCCATATTTGTAATGAAATGAGAATAGAAACAGAATAAAACAAGTTTCGTTAAAATCGGGCTACGGGTTACCGAGTTAGCCCCATTTCTCGGGTCACATTTATGAAAATTTCTAGATGAATTTAAGGACACTAGATGGCGCCACATATTGGTTTATATATCTATCTATTCGTTTTCCACCAGATGAATCACTTTAAAATATCTTCTATACAACAATATATGCACAACAGAAATTGAATGATGAGATGAAAATGTATTATAACGGCGCGTAGAAAGAACAACAATAAAATGGACCTACAATATTATTGACTATTTTCAAATAGTAACTATGGAGACGAGGTAATAAAATAAAAATCAAGTCGAGAAGAACAACAAAATGTTATAAACGAAAACCTCTTGCCGAGCATTGGCTATTTTATTATTTCCCTGTCATGGTTCCCATCTTCATTAAAAGGCGTAAGATGACAAAAACAAGATCTAGAAGAATCTATCTATATACTATTAAAACTCTGAGATTGTTTGCTTATTTTCTCATTCAAAAAATCATTCACACTACCGTTCGTGCACTTTACGAAACTTCTTACTTCACTTTTTTGAAAAAGGAAATGGTCTTTCCTTTTTGTTTCCGATCAACAATCAAATATATTTTCTCGAATTATGAATAACATGAAAGGATTGAAATATTTAATTAAATTATCTCAAAATAAACCTTCATTTCGGTGCAATATTGAAACTAGCTTGAATTCTTCATAACCTCTGAATAGTGGTTGACCCAATGGGTCACGGTGGTCTAGTTTACTCTAATCCTGCCTAAAAGTATTTCACGTTCCGAGGCTATTGAGGAATCTCTCTTGTTTCCAATGAAGAAACGTAGAACAAGAAAAGGAGTAGATTAGTAAGGGAAGAAGTCAAATATAGAAAAAAAAAAAAAGCTGAATACCCGTAATATGACGGGGAATACTGACTAATTTTTCTTCTCAAAGTTATATCTAAATAAATGTTTTATGAACATGTTTTCTAAAAACTAATTATAATTTAGTAGCATGATATCTATGGAGAATGACTATCCTATTTCCAGTATTTTAGAAAAACAATATTTTTTATGCATATTTCGTCATCTCTTTTAAGTATTGCTTGATTAGCATTTTGACTTATGTATAGTTTTAAGTTATGTTCTTCTTGATAAATCATTATAGATTGTAACATTCGAAAAAACTGGTTCTCAAAAACATATTCCAACTTAGTCAACTGTATGATCATGCAAATTATTAATTGTGATGGTAAAGGCAGTGAATTTTATTAGGAATTTCTAATTTTTAGGAGTTTTCTTTTTTTCGCTTTGTTAGCCTACTGAGCTGAAGAAGCCCGTTTTAATTTGGACATTTTCAAAATTGAAATGTGCGGCGGTTAAAACAAGCGGGTTATTGTAATTATAGCCTAGGATTCCGATGGGACAAAATTTGGTGAGGTTTTATAAATATGTTCCCTTGACAACCAAGTTAACGTAATGGGGAATTTCAACCAATGATTATGAATTTTGTGCTCGCACATACCCAATTCGATTTTATTGCTCATCACGATCTCTATTAACCTACTCTCGAATCTAACTGTATGTCCAAAGTAGCGCATTGTCCGTTATATATGGATGGAATATTTTTAAAAGACAAACTTGTTTGTTGCGGTAAAAAGTGCCGTCGTTTCGTGTCGAGTCGTACCGCAACGGCTGAGATATCGGCGTGACACACGGACGGCTTTTCGTCTTTATACAGTAGGTAAAAAAAGTGTAGGTCACATTTTAAAAATTGATGCAGAAAAGAATCGTAAAATAGCCTGAAATTGAATGCCTAAAAGGGAAAAGAAAAGCTATTAGACCGAAAAAGATGTTGTTAGTGAGACACAGATAACACAAAAATATGGGAATATGAATCTCTAATAATTAGTTAATTACAATAAGCACTATTTTAGAAAAGTAACATACACTGACACCTAGGATCAGTATCCAAAATAAAGAGAAAACTATATCATTGTATAATAAATAGCTGTAGTATATATTATATTCTGGTTAAACTGGCTGTTTTTAGAAGCTGTGCAAAAAAAAGCTAAATTGTTTCTCTATAATATATAAGACAACCATCGCAACTGCTGTGACTTCCTTCATACAAGTGTGGTAAGTTCATGTAAAACTGAGTTTGTCTTATTCAGAGCTTACTGCAATGGGGCAGAATTTAGAAGTAGAACCACGGACTGTCAATGTACCTATATTCATATTATTACTAACAGCATTATAAAGTTATGCTATATCTCTGAATAACTGTTTCGTAAGAAAAAATGAAATAAAGAAACCAGCCGAAAATGAAACCCAAAGTAAACATTCTTTATTGATATAACATTTTACAGAAACACTGTTCGTTCACTTGGTTTTACTTACACCGGACCAGAGCTTTTACTGGATATTCTGTCTTCAACTGATCAAGCTGCATCCATGTGCCAGCATGCAACCAACACCCCTTCCTTCGAAAAATGTTGATTTGTTGATAACACATTTATCATCTTTGAGAATTATGATCAAGCTCCCCAGTTTCTTCACTATTTGAAGAGTAGACCCAGTAGTATAAAGTTTACTGTAAAAAAATCAGGAATGCCATAAACTTTTATTTTTGGACACTTTAATAAATAATTATAGTAGTTAAAGGGCATTGTTTCCTTTGTGCATGTTATTAGTTTGTGTTATAAAATGAATATATTAAATAACTAAAAATTATTTGATATACTAGTACCATAATTATGAAAAAGTAGGCTTAAATTTAAGAGCTCGATCTGAACTTAGTGGCAGCCATTTTCAATCTATATGCGAAATAGCTAAAAACTTCTAGTGAGAACAAGGAGCCATTCCGTGTCATTTAATAAATTAAAACTTATATTATTTATTTATATTATTTATATTTATTTATATTAGTTATAGAACATCGTAGAGGGGGAATGAAAAATAGAAGTTGGGCAAGTCGAGTGGAGAATTATCATGTTACACAGGCAAGGGAAGATTTAGAATTTATTTAGATATTTTCTTCTGAAATAGAGAAATTAAAACATATTGTTGCGTATCTGCTTGTTTGTTAATTTCCGGTAGAAATTCTTTCTGAGAAACTTCAGCGATACAAGTCCTTTCTTGGTTAAACCAGTTTATTCTTCCTCGATACAAACTTTTAGCACACAGTAATTTCACAATCTCGATAAGAAAACACACACTAGCTTGAAACAGAATCGTAAATAACCCGGAACTCTCTTCATTCACTCATCTCGCAGGCATTCTCTGACAGGCTTATATACTAAAAAAGAGGGTGTCTCGAACGCACTAGGAAATTCATGATCATTCGAGAAATTTCACATACGCTACCAGCGCCAAACGCACCAGCAGAGTCACGTGACTTCCGCTGTCGTAACAATATGTAATATTGAAATTTGATTTATTAACTGCGTTTTGATGTCAAGTTTATTCATGTATATTGATAATAAAGTTTAATTACATATTTTGAGTGTACCTCTGTAAAAAGTTGTGACAAGTGTACTTTGACCTATCCATATTAATAGGGATAAACTACTAGAGTACTTAATGTTCTGTAATAGCAGTGTGAATATATGTGCATATATATAAATACACATATGTAGCCTCAAACATGTGTATGAACATTACATTAAGTTTTAGAAGTGCGGCATAACAATAATGAATCAATTACAAAAACAGCACAAAAACAAAAAGTAACAAGAGCATGGATACAAATGATTTGATTTTGACGTTAAGAATTGGTGAATGTGAAATTAATTATGATAACTGACCTGGGAAGTATTATTATAAAATGAATTTTGTCTATTATTTTTATTAATGCCAGTAAGATAATGTTTCAATTATGATGTGGAAATATTCAGCAGGCAGTGAATTGGCATGGTAGGAACTTTCGTGGTCATATTGTGGTAGGTACTTTTCAATTATGCAGATTAAAATATTCTGAATAAGCAAACAGTTTACTGAATCTTTACTTAACATTGTTTCACTACAAGATATAGTATTCAAGCATGCAAATGTAGGCTGCATGTGTGATAGGAGGAGGCAGAAAGTAATACCTTCATGGTCAAACTTTACAATTTGTGACAGAATCGAGCAATAACGTGTAAATGGAAGGAAATACCTAAGGAAACTCAATGAAAGCTGTGGCAAAACTAATGATCAAAAGTGTTGGTTAACATTGCCTGACTTGAGTTAGCTTGAGTGTGTAGGAACCTGTTGTAGTTTCGACCTCCATTCCGTCCTACTGGAACTGGATATTATCTACGTACAACCAGATAGTAGGAAGAATAATGATGCTAGGTCAGAGAGTGGAATATAATCTGGTTGTCTGGCAGTGTGGTTACAAGGAATTGATGAATAAGGGGCCCACACAAGCCTAGGGATTGCGAAGTTCTCAGTTTCTCGATATACGTGTTTAATGGCAATAAAGTGCATAAGTATAAAAAAAGACTATAGAAATGCCATTTTAGCAATGCTTTCAGTCAAATTTTATGGTTAAAAACATACATTACAACCTACTTTCAACCTATGCACTTGGTTGAAGATTTGACCATATAGAATTCATCTAACCTTGCATTTGAATGTTTGTACTTTAAATATTTAAGGTCAAGTTTCATAAATGGTTAATCTCTCTCTTCTTCAACTAAGAAGTGGTAATTCTACTGTCTTATAAGTTTACTGTTACTGAAACCTTTGATCTTTTTTGTTGAAAAATGAATCGTTAAATTTTACAGCTATGAGGCATCCAAGCTTCTGCATGGTGTGCAGGATTTCCTGTTTAGCAAAGAAAAAATAATGTCATTAGACCAAGGAGTCAAGATACCAGAGTGCCATTTCACCATGGCTAAGCCCATAGATCAAGCTCCATTGCATTTGATATGGGAGACTCTCTGCATATGTTGTTGTGTTAGCCTTGCTGTATCCAATGGCCATTCAGCTCCCTTTTTTGGCAGGGGATCCTACATGCACTGAAATAATCAATGCTCCTGTCATGAAGGAGTTAACAATGGTGCTGAAACCATGAGTCTGGTGGTATGTCCCATCAGAGGATATGCCATCACCACCCAAAGATTATGTCAACTGTGCTCTCATCTCTAATGCGACCATTTATTCCCAAGCTTAAGAAGACTTTTTTATCACTTAAAACTTCTCACAGATCGAAAAGGCCCTGGAAAGACAAAAAAGAATGGACGCCAGGAAAATTCCAGCTGCCTCAAGTGCAGCAACAGCCTTGATGGCCATTCAATTAAGCTAACTAGCCCGAGAACCATCTTCATCATCACTACCAAGGAGAGAGTTTATTGTGAACAAGGGTGCATCAACTTCATGGTTTTAAAGCATGATGCGATAAACACCAGATTACTTAGCATACAGTAAATGTGTGCTATTGTAATTTATATTGTTTTAGAGTTGTAGTGTCACTCCACATGGAAAAACAAACAAACAAACAATTTTTCACTCTAGCAATTTTGTAACGATATTCTTGTTCAACTAATAAAACTAACGTTAAACTCAACCGTTATTATTGTAACTTTTGTTAACTTGACAGTCTTAAGTTGTTCCATAGATGCAGTTAGGTTAGACTAATCCTAGTCCAAATATCATTCCTACTTCGGGTTATATGTTACAACAGTAAGTTTCAAATTGTAAACAAAACTACTTAGTCCGATATTTGGGCTAGTCAAATTCAGTATCATAACGCTAATAAAATAAAATAAAAATTCTTTGACAATTCACTAAAATATACTACAAGAACTTTAATGAAATAATCCTTTACTTTGAAATTTAAAAAAGAAGTCTTGAGAAATCTCATTGCACCTATAAAAAATATGTATTAATAACTTACGTTTACATTTTAGCCTAGAGCCTAGGATATCAGTATAGGTAACACTATTGAAACACCGCCAAAGTTAAAACGTGCTGCTTTATGTTCTGATATACACAGCGTGGTCACAAGTAAATAGACACTACCTTTTCAGAAAAAAAAATGATTTTTTTCAGTCATATTTACATGAATTGATATATTTATAATCTAATTAATATCCAGTAGATCTTTATTTCGCTTCGTGGAGTTCGTTGAGCCTTTCGGGCATCGTGAGATTAATCTCGTTAATTTTAAATTGTGGGATTTTCGCCCACTCTTACTTCAAAACTTGAAATAAATCGCTCTTCGAAGTTGTTTTTTATTGTTGTTGTTGTTTCTTGACTTGCCGGTCGAGTATGGCCCAAAGATTTTCGATGGGGTTTATGTCAGGAGATTGGCTCGGCCAGGGCAACTTCTGGATACCATTTTCTCCTGCCACTTTGGGTTTTTCTAGCAATGTC
>NW_013669121.1:40936-52663 GCF_000517525.1 Limulus polyphemus
AAATTTCTAACCTTGGTAATGCTGATCATTTTTCATTTTTATCTAAGAACTAATATGAAATAAATGAATTAACTCAATAATCATTTCATTTTATGTAATTGAAAATCCAATACACTCTAAGAAATTTGAGCATTTACCCTCAAAATCCAAAAATAAATAAATACAATTTTGTAAAAATATAATATATTGAATAATAAGGACTTACAGCACACTTTTCTGACAATTAAGTATTGTAATTCTTTTATTATTCGATGTGTCCTTTATCCCACGATTAACTTCAACTCTTTTTTTAAGCCTGATTTAGTTAGCATTTTTTAGGAGTACACGCAGATTTTTAAGTAATAAATTATGTTACATAACTACTTAGACATTTTTTCAGGCAAGTATAATTAGAAAAACTACCTTTGTGGAAGTATTTGGCTTACATCAGATACTACTCAATGACAGTATTTTCCAAACTCTTCAAAAACCATATCACACTGAATGGATATAGCATAGTACAATATCAAATGTATTGGGAAAGTTTATTGAAAAGGTAGTAGCAAAGAAACTCACACGAGGCCTGAAGGTTTGTTTGTTTATTTGAAGTTAAGCACAAAGCTACACAAAGGGCTATTGGTGCTCTGCCCACCACGGGTATCGAAACCCGGTTTCTAGCATTGCAAGTTCGAAGACATACCACTGTGCTACTGAGGGGCAGACCTGAAGGAGAAAAATTGTCTGCTAGTCAAGGTTGAAGAGGCAAGACAAAAGCAATCCATGATCGCAACTGTCAAGACAATCACACCTAGAACCAAGCAATGTATACAGATATCATAGCACTGTGCTGTTGGTGTCTGTATACATTAAAGATGCCTACAGTTGAGTGGATATTGGCATTTTGTCAATGAAGCAATAAGCTCTCAATATTCAATGGATATTGTCTATGATAGACAGTAGTTGCTATCATTTATAATTTAGCAAATAGAGATCTGAAATTTTTGAAACTAGCTGTGGTATTCCACAAGGATCCCTCTGAGCCCTGTCCTCTTCAACATATACACAATTGATCTAGTCAATACACTGGAAGGCCTCCTAATCGCACCATATACGTTGATGATACAATTGTTTCAAACATCTCATACCCGCCAATCGGAGTGGCGTGCGTCTGCAAGAAGCCAGTCAAAGCGTCTAGCAATAACTTATAGATAACAAATGTCCATCCAACCAGGTAAAGCCTGTTGGAATCAGGCTACAAGATCTCACATAGATGCTTTTCTTTCTTATTTCATGCTGAAATATATAGAAAGAAGAGTTCCACATAAGAATTATACCACTTTCCGGGTGTCGTGATGAACCACATAATGATAATTTGTATATATTTTGATTATTTGAGAAAAAATCACTGAAGCGACTTACTCTTCTTAAATATTCTGTTGTCCAGAAAGTGCAACACAGAAGCTTCATAAATCTGACGAGAACAACAGTAACGATCAGAATGGAGTATGAAATACGATTGTATGCGTCAGTAACAAATTCAACAATGACCAAGTTACAGAGAGTGCTGAATGCAAGTATGAGAATAGCAACGGGAGCAGTCAAACCAACAAACTGTGGCACCCAGCGCTTTTGTCTTGATTTGAGCAGCATTCTACAAGGCAAAGGATTATAGCCAGCCAAGCGCTATTCATAATAACCACACCCATATCTCACCCACTATATCAACACTTGAGAGAGAATGCAGACAAATCATTAATACGAAGAGTGAAATAGGCCAAGTCATTGATCAGTGAGGTCAAGAAAAACGTAGAGAAGATATGCCCACTGCAAAATATCGAGAGTATTGAATGAGTCCAGGAAGATAGCATTAAGTTAAGCACAATGAAAATTTGCTGCAAGATTTGGAGGACCAAACTTAGTGGAAATCATGGAATGAAAAACAGACACTGACACTAATCATAGCAACAGACGGCTCATTCAGAAAAACGTGAGTGCATGGGTAAGAGCAGTGTGGAGAGACATCTAACGTTTGAATGAGAAGTGGCGAATACTTGGCAAATCAGTTCATTCAGAGCCGAATGCGTGGTATACGAGGATGCACTTGTATGATTGACCATTAACATTGAAGCAATTACAGGATCATACTTTTGACAGATTCCCTAAACTTCAATACAATATTGGATACAGATTTTTGCCAAAGACATGGGTAAAGCCTTTGAGAGACCTGAGGGCTCACTTGATAAGAGGCCGCAGAGAAAGCTAACGGTCCAGCTGGTAAGGTGCATCATTTGAGCAACCTGGTAAAACTTACAAATGATGTTGTCAATGAAATAGCATGTAGACTAAAACAGAGGTCACATTAGTCAACTGGAATCCTGTAGGAAAGATGGTGGAAGTGTAGAAGTAGAGCGAGCGTAAAAGTATCTTGAAAGGCCAGATGATACTTAAATCAAATTGAATAGGCCATTTTTACTAGAAGGACCTTAAGGAAGAAGAGCCAATGTTATATCTCAAGCCTATGATAGTAGTTGAACTAATAGTTTAAAAATACTTTTACTTACAAGGGGCACATAGTGTTAATATATATATTAAAAATATAAGAATGGTACACAAATATCAAACTAATAAAGTAAAACGTAAAAATTGGTTGCTTTACGACTGGTTGCATCCTCATTGTCAGTGATTTAGAATGAGGTGCGACACCATGCTACCTTAAATGCGTACTAACCAGAGTGGTGAAATGGGACTTCACAATTGCGAGGGGTCTGTCTGTGCATAATTGCTCTAACGTAGAAATAAATCAAAATAAATAAATAAAATATATGTAATTCTCGCATGCTAATGTTTTTTGTTTTTTTTCCAAAATAATTCCGTTCATACTTTAACTATGTAATATAAGTGTAAATTTCTGAAGAAAAAAAATACTTATATTCATTTTTTATTCATTATAGTATTCAGTATTCTACGCGTAATTATTTAGTTGGCCCTTTCACTTAAAAGAGAAAAATATATTACATAAAATGACCAATATATGCCACTATGTCACTTGTATTTGATGTCATCCTTTTGATACAAATAACTGAGGCGTCGAATGGAAGGCTCAACAGTACAACACAAATGATGAATTTTCGAACAGACTGTCCATTATCTTATACGATTTTTAATCATTTAGTTTAATTTAAGGTTTGTTAAATTTTCTGAGGCAGTTTCTTTTAAAGATACGATTGTCGTGTTGACGCAAACTAAACACTAAACTGTGGCACCCATTGGAAATATTTGTTATTCGGATTGCAAAGAAATTTTAACAAATATTTATGTTACAGATAAACATAGTATATTTCAAGCTCATTCCCAAAAAATGTTTACAAAATAACATTATTACATGTTACTGCATATAGTTTATTGGTAAGTATTAAAGACTATAATAGTTCTGGAAATCTTATTTTGGGGAAAGTTGATTGTCAAGTATATCAGTTTAAATGTTTTTGTATGTATTTGTAGATAAAGAAATATTTGATGATTATACAGACTGTTAATATAAACAGTGATAAAGCAATAGTTTCAAAAACAAAATAATATGAGAAGAAACTAATGTTTGGATAAGAAAATATCTCCAGTAATTCAGCTCTTCATATTATATTGTTACTTCACAAAAGTGTCTACATACTATTATCTCCATAATACGTAGTGTTTGCGAAATTTGACATTTTGTATGTAGAATTTCATACCTTTTAATTACAAGTATTAAAAACTAGCCTAGATCCCAATATTTGTAAGTTAAAGTAATTGAATTTTAGGTAAGAACTATTATTGGCATTTACAAATTAGGAACCGTATTAACAATAGTTCAACAGAATATAAAGCATTTCCATCTGTCGACTTGAAAATGTTGACAACCTCTTCCTTACCGCAACTGATTATATTTTGTTATACAAGTTCTTGTGCGGCGTATACGCTATATGTAATTATTGTTTTAACTGTCTTTTTGGTCATAATGCACCGCTGTCTTACGGCTCATTTTCAGTATCAAAATATATCTTATATTAGTAACCAATAAATGCTGATATAAAGTGATAAAATTTTGGTCGACGAATTTAATCAAATGCGTTAAAATTTTACATTTCCTCTTCATACATTTTTTTCTTTCTAAATATGACAGGTTTGTTTCTTTCGTACAGGTTTGCACGAGGAATATAATTTTCATACATACATTTCAAAAATACTTTTATTAAAATTTTATTCGGGTTTAATCTATTACAATAACACTCAGTTTTTCGTTTGTTTGTTCTTAAAATGCATGTGGGCGGGTACGATTTTTCAACGGATGTAAACAAAATGGCGGATATAAATATAATTTAGCAGACATTTTATACAACAACATATTAAAAGTTTATTAAAGTTTTTGAAAAGGTCTGACGTTAGGTTAGAATAAGATAAGTTTATTTAAGGATAGTATTAAGTACGCTACAGGTTAGCCTTAACTAAACTAAAGCAAAAGGCGCACACAAATTACAATGTTAATTTATCCCTTTATCGAATACAGGCCGCATTTAATAAAGGCTTAACTAACGTCAGGCTTAAGACAAGTTGGCTTATAGATTTCGGTATCTTTGATTAGAATTATTTTGTATTATTCTGGAAATCCTGTATTTAAAAAAGCACTGTTGTAATAAAGATACTTATTTGACCGTAAATGTTTTGTGGGTTTCTGTTAGTTAACAATATTTTAAATTAGAATATATTAGTTTTAATTGAGTAATTCAGGTGTATAACCCCTTAAATTTTAATAAACTGTTACATGTTCTTTAGTAACGTTATAATAAGAAGAATTCTACACGAGTGTTTAATTCAATCGTTAACTAATAACTTTTTGATAAAGACAAACAGTGATTTTTTAGAAGTATATTCCATACCTTTTATAACACATTTTAAATGTTAGTTTAAACGTTTAATTTTTGCCTATACAGTTTTAGATGAAAGCCTAAAAATAGTCATTGTTCAATACTGCTGAAAATTGTATATGCTTTACCAGTTTCTGTTATATAAGACAAAACACAGAAAATATAAATTCTCCTATAACACCTAAAATATTATTATTTCGATCAATGTTCAGTCTACCGTAGACAAGCCGTATGTGACAACAAGGATTTTAACATTCTTTTCAAGCCTAAGCACATTTTACGAGTTTTTCTGTGTACGAGAGTATATAGTAAACTCTCGACCTGTACTGAATTGAATCAGCTGTTATTAAATGGTTGTGGACTTTGCTTACTGTTGAATTGTCTTGTTACATGAAGATCGGGTTACTCTTGGTTATCAGTAAACTAGAAAACAGAGAGCTCATGTTACACATGTCTTTCATGGTGTTTATACACTGCTATTAGAGAGAGACAAGGACAGTATTTCTGTACATACACATCGTGAATGATTCTTCGGTAATTTGAAACGTGCATCTAATGTGTGTGTCACAACCTTAAATTCTAAAACGAAGTATACAACATTATTTCATAATTTGAGTTATGCACACACATCTCTGTGAAAGAATGTGAGATCGGTTAATTACAAGCATGAAGATGAGCATTTTTATGCATAAAACTTGTTTCTGTATTTGTGCAACCCAAAGGGCCCTACGCGATGTGGTTGTTCGCTTTCTTCATGAATAAAGTTAAGAATTTAAGAACATGAAAATACGTATATAACATTTTAACCATTAGCCAAGGTAATAATATTTGGCGTATAAATTGCACGTTGTTTCGAATAATGTCTACTTTTTTACAATTTTCATAGAAAAACAGAAGTCAAAATATTCATGATTTCGGGTCGTCTGTTGGACTACATGTTTAATGTTTATGTGCTAATAAACATCATAAAAAAATTCAATAGGTTTTGAAACAACTAACCAAACGCACATTGTTGCCTTATCTGTGCTAAATGCGTCACATATGATTGAATAAATCCAATAAAAGTATTATTTGTAATAGATATTTGATTGCGATAATTCGCCGTACAACAAAAAAGGTGACATTATGTGGTTTTATCATGCAAGATCTGGCATCAAATATTGCTCACATACAAGAATAAGTTTTTTCTTGGATGAAAACACTACATGATACCATATCTTGCATGAAAACGCCACATGATACCGGATCCTACTTCACAGCATCACATGATACAACAACTTGTTTAACAGAGCCATATGATACCAGAGTTGTCAACGTACTGCTAATTATAGTAATAAAATATTCGTTTCAAAATAGAACTTAACTTTTGTAAAAGTTATTAGTTATTTGTTAAATAAACTAAAATATTATGATTACAGACTAGATATATAGTGCTTGTCTTAGTAGAGTCAAACTCTCAAGTGTTTGATATTACCTTTATTAAACATTAGTGTGATTGTCCATATCTCGATTCATAAAGAGTAGTTTCGTGCTCAAACGTGTAAGATCACCTTGGATCATAATGAATTGCTTTATATATAAGGCTGAAATCTGTTTGAATTATTTTTTTATTTCACTATGTATTCGAATATAGATTTGGCTGAGGTTTTATATTTTTAACTTGGTTGATAAACTTTCTTCTATCGGCTGTTAGTTGTGAAGTTAATTTTAAGTATCTAGTGTTTTCAACTCAAACAGCACCTTATGTGACACATGGACTAAACAGAAACACCTAGGGCTCTCGCCAAATCGTCCTTCATTTCTAACCGAAAAGCAAGATTAACTTCACAGCTGAAAGTGCGAAGCATGTTTAATTGCAAATCACAGCTCAAACCTCGGATCTTCCGACTCGCAGCTTAGTACACTAACTATCAAATCATGCTTGGTCCATTAATTTTAGGATAAACGTGATTATAGTGTTAGTTTTTGAATAATATGTTTTTTTTTATATAGTTTGAATTGTGTGCCTAAATTGATAGTTTTATTTGAGTTATGTTCTACAGACTCGTTTCGTACATTTGCCAACAACACGCTCATCGTTGTTGTAATATGAGATATTACTATAAGATTTGAAGTGCGAAAATTTTACAAAAAATATTAATTATTTATTTCATAAAAAAATAAAAATAAAGTATATATAAAGTGAGATTTCTCAACCCTGGAGCATCAAGAAGAATTCGTCTCGCTAACTTGCCTCATTATGCCCAACTGTGGTTTCGGGTGACTTTCCCGCGGGACAACCTAGCTACGCAGTTAAATTAGAAGTGCGGGGGCTCGGCTATTGTGAAATTATCGATTGTCTGAATTTACTTGACTGATGGGGCCACTAGGCTGGCTTCACAGCGCTGTGTGCATTTCGTTTGGGGTCTGAGGGCCTATACGTCTTCCTTTTGAGACAGCGATTTAGATAATGAGAGCTGTACGAGACAGGATTGTCTAGCTTTGGCTAGCATACAAAGACCGCCTACTAGCCCGTTAGCTAGTCAGTCAGTTGTACCTAAACACTATCCTAACAATCGTAATTTTCTGGATAATAATACCCCACTGCGCATTAGTTACAGGTAGTAACCGCTGCTTGGCAACGGTGTCTCTGTATTCGGGTGCTTGCCGGTTTCACATCACATCCATAAGAAATAATTAGGGTTGTTTAATGGACATTGGCGAAATGATGTACATATGGCCTGTATCTTGATAAGTTGCCTCCTGGGTTGCATTGTAAAGTTCTTTTATATTTTTATAGTACACTAGGTGATAATTAAAACTCTCTAAACCTTTGTTCTCTTATGATATACATATTTGCTCTAATTTATCTGTGAACATGAACATAAATGTAGTTAGAAACAAAAATACTTACTCTTAAGTATTTGTTATTTATCATCATTTTCTATTCGAATTTACTCTTCAAACTCTCCTAATTGTATGTTCGTTCTGATTTTGAATGCACATTTGTTTCTACGAAATCTTTTAAAATAGTTTAAAGTAACAACAAAATGTCTGCTGACATTATTTTAGAAAGACTAAGCTGTAGTTCGTTTTTCATCCATTTTTGGTGTATTTTTAACAGATATAAAACACAGCAATCCGAGTACAAGTTCAGAACTGAAAAAGATGTGGACATATTTCAAAAGATATTTTGCACGGTGGAATATTTCAGGTAGCTCAGCGATAAAATATGAGATTCGATCACCGCGGTGGGTACATCATAGATAGCCCATTGAGTAGCTTTATGCTCTAGTAAAGCTACTCAATGGGCTGTCTATGATGTACCCATTGAGTAGCTTTATTAGAGCATATAGCTACTCAATGGGCTATCTATGATGTACCATTGAATAGCTTTATGCTCTAATAAACAAAATATTTTCGAATCTACTTCGTCCTTTTTTTTTTTTGGCGTCTTACATTTTTATTTTAAACCCCCATCCTTAAAATGCCTTCGGAATATTTTTCTTTTAGTTTGATTTTATGAGTGTAGGTAAGTTTTTTTTTCTTTTTTATTATTAAACTTGTGTAAAAGAAAATGTGCAGTGTTCCCTTCCAGTGATTGGATGAAACGCCAGTAAATAAAGAGTGTGTCTGGGAGCGTAAATTTAAATTATCTAGACGTTTCTTCTTTTCTTCGTTACTTTCTAAAAACAATTATAATATTTTATTATTCTTTTGAAAATAAATTATTATTATTATATATTAACCATTTTGTGAGTTAATTCGTGAAGCGTTACATTAGTCAATGTTGCCATACAACAAAACTTTGATAGACAGCATACATAACATATAATGTCAGACATAACGTTGAGGAACAGCATAGCGCAGCAGGTTAATATGACTTCACTAATTCATAGACCTTAAAATAAGACCCAAAACTCGAGCGCTTTCGAATAGCTGACTATTCTTCTTCAGGAGAACACCCTTCGAACTATTCGTAAGTGCTCGAGTTTTGGGTCTTATTTTAAGTATATTATACTCTATATGTGATCCTTTGTGCTAACTATTTTATAAAAAAAATGCATTAATTCATTATATTGATGTCTTGACACTTCTATTTACTGTTACACAAAAACAAAATAACCAAGTATTTAAAGTTAACTCTGCTATCATATTATTTTGTGTAACAGAAGTCATCATCATACAAAATTTAAGGTAAAAATGTTTTACTGAGGGAAAATATACATGACTACATGTTTTACATTACGTTACATGATTTACGTTAATCAGTTTGGTTTTTATCTCATGAATACACTTTACATTATTACGCTAATATGTTCGTTAATAGTGACACAGAAGCTTGGTTCTTAATGAAACTCAACATTTCATAACACCGTTTTTATTACAGCCCTTACAGATAATTCTAGATTTTTCGTGTAGGAGGCCATATGATTGACCAAACTGGTTACCCCTGAAAATAACTTGCCTCAAATATTCTGCAGTTATTGTAACTTAAAAATTCGATTGTAACTCAAGGTGCATTTATATTCTAAGTAGATGCGTCTATTCTAATCTTTTGTTCTATAGAGATTCTATATACCATTTTATCAGATTACTAACTAGAGGGATACTCAGTAGAGCGCACACCTCCGCCAATCAGCGTTGATCATATTCGTCACTCAAAAAAAAAAAACGAAAATGTGTCCATCGTTATCAACGGACACGGATCAGATTTGGCAGGACAATGAGGAATGATATTCTACATATGTCCACCAAGTTTCATTAAAATTCGATTGTTGTGATTGAGTTATAGAGCAAAAATAGTGTGAAAAATCGGTCCCCATGTTAACAGATGGGGATTTGTTTTCTATTTTCGTGATCTTCCTGTGACATAGACCTTCAAAAGCTAATTGCTTTTAAGTTGGGTCATAGTCCAAATGTATACTAAATTTCGTCCAAATCCATTCAGCCGTTTTCGAGAAATATTGCTGACAAACACACACACACACACAGGGGTGAAAACATAACCTTCGTTCACCTTCGTTGACAGAAGTAAAAATGTGTAGTTAGTTATCACACGTAACTAAGTTTTGCTGGTTTCCCCTGTCTCTGTGGCATTACATAAAGAGGCGCATTTGTAAACTATGATATCTATTTGAAGTTGATTGCCTTATTCTTTGTTATGGCTTTAAAAATAAAAAGTATATTCTACCAGAATATAGCTATTATAAAACAGGCATAGCAACATATCAAATATTTTTTTAAGCCTAATACTAATAATTAAGCTATTATCCAACGTCAGAGGTGGTATACTAGACATTGCATATTGTAAAGATAATATTGTTTTCCCTGCAGATATAATACTTTAGCTTTTTCATTTCGAACACCTTTATGGATTTTTGAGTGTATATATATGGAAACATCCTGCTTCGTATACAACACACACACACACATATATATATATATATCTATGTGTGTGTGTGTGTGTGTGTGTGTGTGTATAAACTCTATAATCCTTGAATTCTTCTGTTGTTGTTTTTTTTTGTTTTTTTCTCTTCTTTAATATTTTCTACCGTTTCCATGACTTCAAAGGCCTCTCTTCAGGATGTAATTTTACAGATACTCAATTGATAATTAAAACGTACAAAAACCATTTTCAACTAAACATAGATAATGTGATTTAAACACATATTTTTAAAAATATAAAACCTAAGATCCAATTTTTATATAAATTAAGTAGATTCAAATATCTTCAAAAATATGTTAGTGTAAGCTTATCAGATATGCTTTCTTTTGTTATTGTTGCTCTTTTTTTGTGATTTCTAGTAATAACTTTACCGTTACACAGTTCTAACTAACCATACTCAACTACAATTACTTCTCTCCTCTTACCCCTATTTATTTAAGATGGCGCCAAAAATATATAAAATATTTTTCGAAGATTAATTTTTAGTCTTAAATTTACTCAAAATAAATTCATTAAAACGTTTGCTGATATATATTGTGCTGTTGTTTTTTTTTTTTTTTACAGGAAACTCAATGTGGAACTTATGTAAATTCATTTTTAATCTTAGATTACATAAATTCCATGTAATATTTCCCCAGAAAAAGCCCAACATGTGTCAGCATATATTTTAATGTATGCATTTTCTGTAAACTTGAAATAGTAAAAGCAAAAAAAAAGATAAAAAACAAACTTTCGGAAAATATTTCATAATTTTTTGGCACCATTTTCGAATGGATAGCAGCAAGAGGCCAAAAATAACAGTGGTTGAATACGATTAGTTACAATTGTGCAACGGTAAAAACTGGGACTAGTAATCCAGTAATCCCAGAAAGAGCAATATAGTAAGTAAGAGGTATAATTGTTTAAAATTGTTTAAGATTATGGGAAGAAACCGTTTTTTTTATAATAACAATAGAAAATATAATTTAAGTAGTAAAAAGTTTGTTTTGTATTTGTTTTATAATTAAGCACAAAGCTACACAATGGGCTGTCTGTGCTTTGTCCACCACGGGTAGCAAAACCCGGATTCTAGCGTTGTGAATCCGCAAACATATCGCTGTGCCACGGGGGGGGGGCGTATTCCTAAGCTAAATCTGATTTATCTTTGGGTATATTTTAATGTATAATCTATATAAGAACTGTTTTGAAAATATTTATTTAATTCAGGTTATTTATGTTTAATTGAAAAGTGGTATTAGAACGTTTTTATTATAAATTTTCTGTAAAAATATATTTTGAACAATGACCTTTGAAACTAATAATGGCTGGAGACGGCTTAAATGGGTAATGAAGAAAAACTTTAATATAAGTTTAACATGACAGCCAAAGTACAACCTTTTGAAAAGGGACTGTCGAAACGTTGTACATTTTCTGTCCTTT
>NW_013669121.1:53541-60540 GCF_000517525.1 Limulus polyphemus
TTACACTGCTAAATTAGGGACGGCTAACGCAGATAGCCCTCGTGTAGCTTTGCGCGAAATTCAAAAACAAACAAAATATACTGTTAAAAGACATTTAGTATCTTAGGGAATGTTTTATTTCGTTTTTACAATGATTTGAAAATATCTACTTGATTTAGTGGAATTGTTTTAGGTTTCAATCTTGCCAGATGGAATGGTGTATACAACTTTGACAGTAACCGTTTTTCTTCTTTAGCTAACGTAAACCTTGTGATAATCAGTATATAAACATATGAACATAGTTATCAGCTTGGAAACTTGAGTCACAATATTTATTCTTTCTCGGACAATATAATCGTTTGTTGTTAAAGCTTTCTTATCTTCAGGTTAGAAATATCTAATGTTTGGACTGACATTCTTCGTCACGTGTATTTATCATGTAAATAGTTTTGAGAAAAAACACCGGTAACTTAAACTTTTTTCTATAAAGCGTGTGGCAAGATTAGAAAACCACCAGTGTTGTTATAAGCAACATATAAATAAACTTCAAGTGTAAAGTTTGTCACCTTAATGAGTGATAAGTATTCATAATTCGTTTACTTGATTATATGCTGTCAAATTTATAATTTCTTCAAATGACTTTCGTAAATTTTCGGTCAATATTATGATTGTTGTTTCTAATAGAATAAAACCCTCATAATAGTTTGCAATTTAAAAAAAAAATATTGACCTTCAACTTGACCATGCTAAATGACAAGGTCAACTCCGAGTTACTGTTTATATAAACAACAGACTGAACAGATCGGCTAAAGGTAGTTCATTAATCTGAATTAGAATTTCAGAGGTAAAGGTTATACGTATGATTTTTCTCAGTAAAAAAAATGAAACCATTCTACAGTGTTTGTGAGGAAAATGCTTTACAACTGGACACTCATTGAGGATTTGTTGAGGATTTCAAACCACGTTTGTTCTTTTGTTTTTTCCTTCTATAGTAATTAATCGATTTTTCTTAATTTTTTATGTTGAAAGAACTTTTCACCTAAAATTATATTTATATTCAACGTTAAAACACCATTCAATGTTTTTATTTTAATCTTAATTGGACAACATAGAACTTTTTCATAACACACGTTTTCAACTCATTAATAAGCAAGATCCAGGGCTAAACGTTTTTGTTCGTTTTTTTGTATTTCTGAGATCAAGTTTCTAAATGTATTAAGGATATTTTTCCTATAAATGTTTGAGAGTCTTATATGTAATGGCTGAACAAGTTATTATTTTTTCCAACGAATTGATAATGAATTTTTATGCCATTCAGCCATAAAAATCTACATTTAAAACCAAGGACGGTTGTCTACACAAAAATTAAAACAGTCGTTTATTAATCAGACACTTTTTAGGTTATGCTTTTATAAATCGTAAACAAATGTATTTTTCGATCAGTCTGGCTAATATCTTTTGTTAAAAGATAAAAGAATTACTTGCTTCGTAGGGAAAAGATCTAAAATGTTTTCTAATCGGCGTGTATAATGTGGCTGATTAACTGTTAAATATAATTTTAAACTATTTATTAAGCGGTTCTACTGTTTATGAAAACTTACCAAAAATTCTCGTTTCTAGAAATACAACACTTAGATGTTTAGTTTTATTTCTGCTCCGGCATGGTCAGGTGGTTAGGACGCTCGACTCGCAATCTGAGGGTAGTGGGTTCGAATCCCCGTCCCACCAAACATGCTCGCCCTTTCAACTGTGGGGGCGTTATAATGTGAATGTCAATCCCGCTATTCGTTTGTAAAAGAGTAGCCCAAGAGTTGGCGGTGGGTGCTGATGACTATCTGTCTTCCTTCTATTTTTACACTCCTAAATTAGGGACGGCTAGCGCAGATAACCCTTGTGTAGCTTTGCGCAAAATTCAAAATAACCAAATAGTCTTACTTCTCATAAATGTTATAACAGTTAAATGTTATATACAAGGAGTATACTCTACTTCGTTCGATCGTTAATTTTATTAACTCAGCCACTTGTAATCTTTTTGAAATATTTTTGCAACTACGTTGTGTCCTTTAACAAGAAATACCCACCTCATGTATATATTTATATATAGTAGTTTAGAGTTTAAAAGATTGATTAAAACCATATCTTTTGTCTAGAGTGAAAAGGTAATATCCCGGAAAGTTGCTTTGGTAAGGTTTACAAAATTTCTTATGAAAAATTTCAAATACATGTTGATCTTTAAGCACTCGAATGAAATAGCACAAAAAATAACATGCGTTATATGGACATATAAAAGGATCGAATTTAACAAACCATACTGTAATAGAAAACCGTAATTCAATCTGTAGATTTCCTTCTTATATAATTGTCTTACACTCGTAATTGATTTAATTTTTATGAACTACTGGTGTTCTTACAGCCTTGTAGTTGGTTTTGTTCCTAAAAATTACTGATGAATGATTTTATAGATTTGTAGTTGATTTCATTTTAAATCTACATATAAATGTTCTTGCGGTTTTGCAGTTTCTTTCGTTCTTATGAACTATTGAGGAATATGTTTACAGGCCTGTAGTTCAATTAATTATTATGAACTACAAACGTGTATTTTGAACGACCTGCAATTGTTTTGCTTTTATGAACTACAAATAGGTGTTTGTAATTGATTTCCATTTTATGAGTTACAGACGGATATTCTAACAGATTTCTAGCTGGTTTCGTTTCCATTAATTACAGATGGGTGTTCTTACACAATTGTGATTAAGAGATCTGTAATTGGTTTCGCTTTTGTGAACTGCTAATGGATGTTCCTGAAGACATATGGTTGGTTTAATTTTTATAAAACACTGTTGTTTGTTTTGAACATTTATTAGAAGCCATGAGTTGGACAGAGATAGAAGAAAATTCTGAAATATTGCCACATAATATCAATAAATGTATATGCTAATTTATTTTATTATCATTTTTAAAATGTTGTTTTTGCTATATTTAGAGAGAAAATTCTCAATTTTGTTTTAAGTGTGTGCTGAAATTTATTAATGAACAACTTGAAAAGTAATTTTATTCTCATATCAAATCATCCAGATTGTTTTGAAGTATAGGATAATAAGTTGGATTTTATTTGCTAACATGGGGTCATATAATCACTACTCTTAAAAAAAGTAACTAATCTGGTTAGAAACTTTCGAGCGTTAAATGTGATGGCTCTCACAAGCACAAATTAACAAGGAAGAACATACATTATTAAAAGGTTTGTTTGTTTGTTGGAATATATGCACAAAGCTACACGATGGGCTATCTGTGCTTTGCCCACCACGAGTATCGAAACCCGGTTTCTAGCGTTATAAGTCCGCAGACATACCGCTATGCGACTGGGGAGCTTATTAAAAGGAAAAAAAAACTGTCGACGTTCGGAGTTAATATCAACTTTTATATTTCTCTATTGATTTTTTCTTCTTATATATCTAGGAACGCAGCTTATTTCAATGGTAAATACATAAGTACAAAAGTTCGTACTTTGATGGTCTTCTGGAAGGGCAGGAGAAAACTGATCAACACAGTACTTACACAAAGTCTGGTTTTTTACATTCTCTTTTCAACACAGTACTTACACAAAGTCTGGTTTTTATATTCTCTTTTCAACACAGTACTTACACAAAGTCTGGTTTTTTACATTCTCTTTTCAACACAGTACTTACACAAAGTCTGGTTTTTATATTCTCTTTTCAACACAGTACTTACACAAAGTCTGGTTTTTACATTCTCGTTTCAACACAGTACTTACACAAAGTCTGGCTTTTACATTCTCTTTGTTAGTTTGTATTATTCGTACAATGTAAAAACCAGACTTTGTGTAAGTACTGTGCTGAACAGTTTTCTCCTGCCCTTCCAGAAGACCACCAAAACTCTTTTCAACACAGTACTTACACAAAGTCTGATTTTTACATTCTCTTTTCAACACAGTACTTGCATAAAGTCTGTTTTTTACATTCTCTTTTCAACACAGTACTTACACAAAATCTGGTTCTTACATTCTCTTTGTTAGTTTGTATTCTTCGTACTTTGGTGGTCTTTTGGAAGAACATGAGAAACTGTTCTACACAGTACTTACACAAATCTGGTTTTTACCTTCTCTTTGTTAGTTTGTATTATTCTTACTTTGGTGGTCTTCTGAAAGGGCAGGAGAAAACTATTCAACAGAGTACTTACACAAAGTCTGGTTTTTATATTCTTTTTTCAACACAGTACTTGCACAAAGTCTGGTTTTTACATTCTTTTTTCAACACAGTACTTACACAAAGTCTGGTTTTTACATTCTCTTTTCAACACAGTACTTACACAAAGTCTGATTTTTACATTCTCTTTTCAACACAGAACTTGCATAAAGTCTGTTTTTTACATTCTCTTTTCAACACAGTACTTACACAAAGTCTGGTTTTTACATTCTCTTTGTTAGTTTGTATTCTTCGTACTTTGGTGGTCTTCTGAAAGGGTAGGAGAAACTATTCAACAGAGTACTTACACAAAGTCTGGTTTTTACATTCTCTTTTCAACACAGTACTTGCATAAACGTCTGTTTTTTTACATTCTCTTTGTTAGTTTGTATTCTTCGTACTTTGGTGGTCTTCTGTAAGGACAGGTGGAAAATGTTCAACACAGTGCTTACACAAAGTCTGGTTTTTACATTCTCTTTTCAACACAGTACTTGCACAAAGTCTGTTTTTTACATTCTCTTTGTTAGTTTGCATTCTTCGTACTTTGATGGTCTTTTGAAAGGGCAGGAGAAAACTGTTCAACACAGTACTTACACAAAGTCTGGTTTTTGCATTCTCTTTTCAACACAGTACTTACACAAAGTCTGGTTTTTACATTCTCTTTTCAACATAGTACTTACACAAAGTCTGGTTTTTACATTCTCTTTGTTAGTTTGTATTGTTCGTATTTTGGTGGTCTTATGGAAGGGCAGGAGAAAACTGTTCAACACAGTACTTACACAAAGTCTGGTTTTTACATTCTGTTTGCTAGTTTGTATTTTTCGTACTTTAATGGCATTCTGGAAAGGCATGAAGAAATATTTCCACACAGTACTCACATAAAGTCTTGTTTTTATATTTTATATGTTAGTTTGTGTATTCTTCGTACGTTGATGGCCTTCTTGAAGGGCATGAGGAAATATTTCAACACATGCTCACCTAAAGTCTTTCTTTGATAGATTATTTAGGTAGAGTATTTATGATGAAACTTAGTTGAATGGACAGCAACTGACTGTTTTAGAAACGTTGTCCTCTATACTTGTGTTTCTACAATAAGCAGTTGTCATCCATTCAACTAAGTTTCACCTAAAGTTTAGTTTTTCAATCTATATAATAGTTTGTGTATTCTTCGTACTTTGATGGCCTTCTGGAAGAATATGGAAACATATCGTTTTTTAGGTTCATTTTGTCTTTCAATTTTAGAAATACAAGTAAGACGTTGTTGCCTTACTGAAGAAAACTGATAGTAAAAGTCATCATCATTGTTCCTTATAATTAATGTATTCTCAAAGTCGCTTATGTATTATTTAACGTAAGAAAAATAACTATTTTATATCTTTAGCACTGAATAGAGAACATTTTTTTACGTCTGTATATGTTAAAAAACTTTATTTTGCTAGAAGAACGGTGGTTTCTTAAGTTACTGCCTGCATTGCAAAGATGAATCTTTCCAGGTTCCTGGTGGTACGTTTTCATGCGTCATAACAGATGAATAAGGATAGAATGCTCCGTTGTCAAAAACAGAGGGGTATGCTGGGTAAAAAAATCCAGGCTGAACTATTTCAGGGTCACTCTTGACCATCGCCATGTTTCCTTCCCCCATGACCCTTTGCACCTCTTTTAGTACAACCATATCCGGCGGAACTCGTCCATCTAGTGATTTCTTCATTCCTTTAGAAAGTGAGATTCCAGAAAATCCATCGCTTGCATCACGAGTGAGATCTTTTATCAATGTCACGTGACTAGCTATCGCATTTTCTTCAAGCGTCTTCACTGGACCTTTAAACACCGTGACATCAGATAACCTCACATCTTCAGATGTGAGATGAGAGGACTTCATGGTCGTCATAGCTGGATATAAACGTCCTTCTTCTAGCGAGCTTTGACAATAGCCAAGGTTCCGAAAGTTATTTTGATCACTGGGCAAACCACGTGAAGAGCTTTGCTGTGATAGGCTAGTTACTATTGGTTGTAGGGCTACTGGATCACTGTCGACGAGAGTATCTTCTGAAGCAGATGGAAGAAGAGATTTTTTGGAAGCTGAAATTTGACATACGTGAGCATTAGACACTTTTGGCGACTTTAGTAGATTATGAAAATAAGATCACAAGTTTATTTGTCAATAAAACAATCTCTATCTTCTTAGTATACCTTAATGAGTAAAATCAAAATTTCGGAGATGATATAGACAAAAAAAGTAATAATTTAGCATTATATTAAGTATTTATAACAAACAGTAAGATATAAGGGTTATAATTATTTAAGTTAGTAATTCAATTGAATTAGTTGAAATTCAAAGAAGAAAAAAATGACAAAGTTGAACCAGCTGACATGATATTATATTATGTAAAGAATAAGATATTATTAACTTAACATTATAAACTTGAAATTATGACCTCAATGTTATAATCCTAATATCATGAACCTAGTATAACTAACTCTGATACCATTAAGACAAAACAAAACAAATCTGGTTAACCTGTTTTCGTTGTACCTATTATTTAAGCTCGAATAAGATTTCACATAAAACAAAATAATGCTTTTTATTAACTAATTGAAGCAATAACTTAGTTGAGAGCTTGAGTCATAAAAATCCGGTTCTCCGGTGGCCCAAAAGATGAACTTGAACGTTTATAAATCTAGGATTCGGAGTTCGATCATTGCGATTGATATAGAACACATGACCCTTTATGTCGCTTTGTGCTTAACAACAAACCAATATAGAATTATGATAAACCTAGTTTTCAATGGCTCCTTTTGAATCAAGGCCTGAATG
>NW_013669121.1:61471-75043 GCF_000517525.1 Limulus polyphemus
AACCTAGTTTTCAATGGCTCCTGTTGAATCAAGGCCTGAATGTTAATATAATCATATTTATAGATTTACGTATTTTTAACAACAAACAAATATAGAATTATGATAAACCTAGTTTTCAATGGCTCCTGTTGAATCAAGGCCTGAATGTTAATATAATCATATTTATAGATTTACGTATTTTTAACCATTCAGGCCTTGATTCAACAGGAGTCATTGAAAACTAGGTTTATCATAATTCTATATTGGTTTGTTTTAATATAATCATATTTATAGATTTACGTACTTTTAGTGACCCTCTGTCTATCACTAAATAATACAAAACTCATATATTTTAAATTTAATAATTTAAAGCAATACAAACTACCTTGAAATAATACAAGTTTATTCACTTGTAAAGAATGGAAATATCTATGGACTTCCTTGATAAATAAACTTAGCCTCACAAATCAGGAATGTTTTCTCAGCAATTCACATGCATATATGACAAATTCCTGCCTATCATAAAGTTAGAATTACGTGCATCATATTACATAAAATTGTAAAAACATCTTCAAAAACAACAGGTATTTTGTTACAGAGCACAAACACGTACGTTACTGATAATTATATAATACATATTATACACAACGCACTTTTAAATATATTGGTAAACAGTGCATGTTTGGATTAAGAAAAAATTATGAAAAAGCATTTATACAAACTGTTTGTTCTTATTAGAAATATGCAATTTTCCGTTATTTTATTCTCAACACGAAAATAATACTAGTTATAGTAACATTAATGACACGAATGTAATTTATTAAGTTATAAATTAGTTAATTAAACATGAACTTAAAGTCATGAAGTTGAATTCTGAGCCTTCTATTACACGGAGTACACATTTAGTGTTTACAGACGCACAGACAGATGCTGCTCAACACTGATCTAACAGCTAAACATACAACAATGATAAACATGGTAGCATTTATTTTTCTCAGTTGAATGTATATTCTCGCTTCAGATTGCTAAACTGATCTTCTAGTATTGATATTCTTTGTGTAAGTAGCTTTCTTTTCCTTGATGTGATCAGATTTCATTTACTGTAAATCTGTATTGAAATTGAAGAAGTTATTACACTTCCAATTATCTAAATATCGCACGAAGAACGTAAAGCAATCCCTGGAGGCTCTCACTCTTCACTTACTAATATTTAATAACTTCATTCAAAGTATCTCAAAATATATGAATTCTCCTATATGTCTAAAAAATCACTACAAAAACATTCACTGTTTAATTTATTTTTACTTTATGCAACTGTTTTTCTTTTTCTCATGTTTATCTATCTAATCTCCCGCTCTCTGTATATGTAAATATACGTGACGCTAGTTGTTTTTTAAAGTCGAAAATTATCCAAGACGGCGTTGCATTATTCTTTCTTTCCTTTAGCTGGTAAACTTAACATAAGACTGTTTTAGCTCTAAATTTAAAAATATGTTTATATAAGACCATAAAGAGAAACATATTAATGAATATCTGTATTACCTGTTTCTATCTTAATGTCGCCATCATTTGATCTCGTCTCTTTGTCTGTTTTTAGTTTGAAAATATTACAATCTCTTTCACTGGGTACATTATATATATAAATAAGATTATGTATAAGAATCTAGTTATTTACGTTCATAACTATAAATGGCATATTATACATTGCCTGCATGTTTTTTTATTAGTCTGTCTTCATATCTATAAATGACCTAGTACACATTGCCTGCTTGTTTCGTGTTATTGGTCTACCATCATATCTATAAATGGCCTTGTACACAACGACTACTTGTTTCGTGTTGTTAGTATACCTTCATATTTATAAATGACCTAGTACACATCGTCTGCTTGTTTCGTGTTATTAGTTTACCTTCATATCTATAAATGGCCGAGTACAAGTTGCCTGCTTGTTTCGTGCTATTATTCTACTTTCATATCTATAAATAACCTAGTACACATTGCCTGTTTGTTTCGTGTTATTAGTTTACCTTCATATCTATAAATGGTCTAGTATACAATGCCTGTTTGTTTTGTGTTATTAGTCTACCTTTATGTCTATAAATGGACTAGTACACATTGTCTAATTGTTTCGTGTTTAGCCTACTTTCATATCTATAAATGGCCTGGTACACATTGCCTGCTGGTTTCGTGTTTTAATCTATTATTTGGCTGAAACTGGGCATGCTATGGCAAGAGACGGTCTTAATGAACAGCATACAGGGACAACACCATTAACACTCGTTGATCACGGTAAGAATTCAGGGGAAGTGGCTTGTGTGGGATAAGCAAGCAGTAGCATATGTTTCTAATCAACATTCGTGGTCAGGTTTTGCTTGCTTGTGTACGAAAAGGTGGTCATTTGTCTTTTTTCCTAGTCCAGTGAGAATGACCACGGACGGAGGGGGAGTAGAGCTATGACCTGGAACGGTGCTTTCGGCACGACAACTCAAAGTGAACTCTAACCGGGGAGAGGCTTACAGAGTGATGGAACGCCAGGCATCCGCGGGGTCGAGAAACGAAGCAGGACGAACTGTTCCCACCCTCTCCAGATGCTCTCGTACGTTTGTGTTCATCGCGCGGCGTGTGCGTGAGGACAGCTTTATTATCCGGATTGTTGTCACCTCACTTTTATTTTATATTCCACTTGATCCTGAAGTTAGCAGTGAAAGCAGCAATAAAAACATGTCTCCTGGAACGCAAAGTTTCGATCCAGCTTCAAGGAAAATAAGTTAATGAGTTTAATTGGAACTTTCTTCAAACAGAAAATTTTGAGTCATCATATCTCATCAAGAATAATATTGAGAAAATAAACATGTTTCGGTAAGGACAAATCATTTGAGGATGGACGAAATGATGAATCTTCTTCAGCTATAACATATTACAACAATAGACTTTTCACAAATAACGTGCTTCTTTCAGACTGTTTGTCACGTTTAAGTTTGAGGCTTACACTTAAACAGTAGAAATTAAATAAGCCACTCAAGGCTATCTGCGTTAGCTGTCCTCAATTTTGGACTGACACACTAGAGTGAGGGCAGCTACTCAAAAGCACCCACCACCAAAGTTTTGAGTTACATCAACCAGCACGCCAAACTACACTGTATTATGTTCCAAAATTAACTGTCAGAAAACGTTTCACTACATTTCTCTTAAAATCTATATTAATAATAATTTATATTCACATATACATTTTCGTTTACTAAATCCTGAAGTATTATGCTTGTCAGTATATGACAATGTAATTTACTCGTTTTTACTTAATTAGGAAAGCCAATTCTGTACGTTTTTTTCTTTTTTATAGAGATGACCAAAATATTGATTTAAGAGTTATTTCTAAACCGGAATTAGATTAATGTTTTTAAGAACAAATATAAAATAACACCACTGAAGACATGTAACATTGCATATAAGCTTAAATGTTCTAGATGCAACTCGAGGTATATTTAATATCAACCACCAGATAGCTTCAAAAACGTGTAAAAGAACATAGCTGATGGCTGGTAACAAATCAGTTATACGTAATCACGGTGAATGTGACATAACAGTACATCATAGTACATTCCAAATTATTTCAAAGGAGAGCAACAAAGCGTTAATAGATTAAGGTCACAACTTAATGAAACGAGTTTGGCAGTTAAATCTGTTGTTGCAGATATAATGACAAATTATCTGAATATACGATGACAATCTGTTGAATTTTACATCATCAAGATACAAGTTAATGTTTATTTCCAGTGACCAGCCATACCTTTCTCTTGAAAGTACGTTTCTGCGTGAAGTTGTATGATTAAGTATTCAAGGATATGAATAATGGACTTCAAAAACGCTCAAGCATAACGGACACCTACATATGGTTGGTGTAATGTTGCTAACCACAGGCATTCAATTCAAATACTGTGATAAAATGTAATCAACAGTGGTCATTGTTTCGTAATTAAGAAAGAACTAGTCAACATTTCACGATAAAAACGTTTAATGGTAATAAAAAAAAAGAGTCAACGTGATAGAATAAGATATTGTTATTGTTCAGTCTTAAAACAATCAAACAAGTCAGCTTTTCAGTCAATAAATACTATTTTTTATTGGACAAATTGTAATGCATCCACAGCAATACAATTACGATCCTGATGTTGTATTATACCTTCATAAACTTACTTGGACAAACTCTTGTTTCTGAAAGTGTAAAAAAAATCCAAATCTTTAATTCGTGGTAGGAAGGGAGTAAAAATAGCCTAGGAAGAAGCTTCTTATAGAATTAGTAATAATTCTAGTTACTTAATAATAAAATCTAGGAAGAAGCTTCTTATAGAATTAGTAATAATTCTAGTTACTTAATAATAAAATCTAGGAAGAAGCTTCTTATAGAATTAGTAATAATTCTAGTTACTTAATAATAAAATCTAGGAAGAAGCTTCTTATAGAATTAGTAATAATTCTAGTTAGTTAACAATAAAATCTAGGAAGAAGCTTCTTATAGAATAAGTAATAATTCTAGTTACTTAATAATAAAATCTAGGAAGAATCTTCTTATAGAATTAGTAATAATTCTAGTTAGTTAACAATAAATCTAGGAAGAAACTTCTTATAGGATTAGTAATCATTCTACATAGTTAACAATAAAACCCAGGAAGAGGCTTCTTATAGAATTAGTAATAATTCTAGTTAGTTAACAATAAAATCTAGGAAGAAGCTTCTTATAGGATTAATAAAAATTCTAGTTAATTAACAATAAAATCTAGGAAGAAGCTTCTTATAGGATTAATAAAAATTCTAGTTAATTAACAATAAAATCTAGGAAGAAGCTTCTTATAGGATTAGTAATCATTCTACATAGTTAACAATAAAACCCAGGAAGAAGCTTCTTATAGGATTAGTAATCATTCTACTTAGTTAACAATAAAATCTAGGAAGAAGCTTCTTATAGGATTAATAATAATTCTAGTTACTTAATAATAATAGTGATGATATTTTTTCGTCCGCAAGCATCTTATTAACAATATTACTGAAATAATGTACAGTATCCCAAAAGGTTATTTACACAATTTTACAGTGTAAAACTCTCAGAATTTCCTTGTATTAAAATTTTTTTTGACCTTCATCTTTGTTTTTATGACGCAACAGATTCCGATCACGACGGTTGATCGAGGATTAGTCAAGAAAGTTCTTATGTGAAAGTTCAAGACTAATGTTTTGTATGCCTGTGTATTACTATACGGTTTTGAGCTTTAAGCTGGAAGTCATTGTTTACAACAAGACTGTAGTTTGAGTTGCGCTATGCAATGTTTATTTACTGTAAAGTATCTAGCTGAACCTGGTATGATTTATTTGTTTTATTACACTGCATTTCATAGTGGTCTGGTTTCTGAAGTGTAAAGTCTATAAGTTATTATAATATTTATAGCGGTAGAGACAGTGCAAGTGACATATGGTTGCACATAATTATCGCTTACTAACCATCTGTT
Organism: Limulus polyphemus; assembly: GCF_000517525.1. NCBI lineage: Eukaryota > Metazoa > Arthropoda > Merostomata > Xiphosura > Limulidae > Limulus > Limulus polyphemus. Next base: position 66,952 of record NW_013669121.1, read on the forward strand.
AAAAATTTCGTTCATTTTTATTTCTCGTTAGTAATTTGTCAAATATACAGTCAAATTATATTCCGTTTGTTTGTCTGTTTGGTTCTTTTAGAGCAAAACCACATTGGGTTATTTGCTGTGTCCACCGCGGGAAACTGAATTCCGGACTTTAGCGTTGTAAGTCCGTAGATTTACCGCTTTTCCACCGGGGGACAGAAACGATCTTTCGTAGAAATGTTCTCGAAGCACATTCACCGAATCGCTTACTCACGCTTAAATACCGGGTAACAGTTGGCGTCTTTTAGAAAATCCACTGAAAGTAATATGCAATTTATGCGAGTGTTTCATATACAGCTGAAACCATTCAGATACGTATTTACAACTTCCAATGGCCGAGTGAGACCCAGTGGCGCCGGACTGTGGACCTGCGGCTCCCATATTCAGGTCCCGTTACCACACACACACACCAAAATACCACTTCGCATGTTTGACCGTGGATACGTTTCAAGGATGAAGTTCAAATCCCACTATTTGGTCAGACAAGATTAGGCCAAGAATTGGTCGTGGATATTCTTCACTAGCTTTCTTCCCTGTATTCTATCAGTTAAAAAATTTACGGACGACTAACCAGATGAACGAGCAACGAGCCATTTGCGTCTCATAAATACTGACTCAATTATGTTGACAAGTAGACGGACCGATGACCAAATAACAAGTACATATTACGACGTGTCACAACGAACCAACTCACGAAACACTAACTGGTTCCACAAAATATATATGGTATTCTCAACCTACTCAGAACCATACGTCCACATGGATTAAACGGTCAATTCAGAGACTAATTTTATACTGGGCGAAGACAAGCAATCAGTAATACCCGCACTTTTATAACAGACCTACAGCTAATCATTAGACTACACCCGGAATATACACACATGGTAAAGTAATTAAAACTTATTGTAACTTAAAAATCACTAATAATATAACTCTAATTAGATTTTATAGCTCTAGAATGATATATTAACATATAACTTGACCTCGATTCTAGTCCAACACATGGTATACCACCATTTGTATCCGAATTTTACCAGTTTAAAAAATAATAATTAGAATTTGTTTTAATACCAACGGTAAACAAAGTCGCTATTATTATTATTATTACTGTACGACGTAGCGGTGAAATAAGAACTAAAATAAAATGCTTATACGATAACACATTTATATATCCGATTAGGAATTCACGATAAGTTTTCTAATGTTGGTGATCGGCCTTGATGATCTATGAAAATATTAATGTTTTTTTATTTTCCTTTCTTTTTAAATATGTATTCTGAACTGATTTAAAAGCTCTGAAGGAAAAACTGGAGAAAACAATATCATTCAGGGGATCAAACAAATAAACAATAAATAATACACCTTTCAGTAATAAATCGTGTAGTACGTATTATACGTACGAATAAACCAATTTAAGGTTTCTAATGGTAATACACAGTAATGAATTTGAAATGCTATTTGGAATGAAAATTACATTTTTATTTCCAAATACGTTTAATAAGTTAATCAATGAATGAACATAGAGCACTAGAAATTCACCTTTTTATCATTTTATGAATTATTATTCCAATGGTGCTAGTAAGGAGGTGGCTTGGTTCGTATTTATGTATTACTAAGTAATGACTTAGTCTATAATAGGCATTTCTTCTACATATCCAGTAGTTATTGTGTGTTGTGCAACTCCTGCCCAGTTTCTTAGAGAGGCCTGTAATATCTCAGCAAACCCTCAAACGCAGGAAGCCGTAAAGCACAGTAACGTATTGCTGTATTCATTACAGTCAAACGCAGTAATTTTGGTATGTGTAGCGCTTAAAAAGGGCAATAAAACGTTGAAACACTGTCACATAGGAAGTGACGCGGATCATACTAGAGAAAGAAAATGAATAGGCTTTTTTCATTATGAAAGAATATACATCTGAGTGTAACTGGATTATCCGTTATTTTAAATAAAGAAGTCAACATTTAAAGTATTTATATTGTAAAAATATTAAAAACACCAAATCATAGATCATAAGTTAATAGAAGTTTTCAAGTCAGATTATTTTGTTTAAGCAAATTTATTGATATTATTTCTAAAAGAGATTGCTGAACTTTATAAAAGAGAGAAAAAAAAAAACTGATGAAAAGTTTGTTTGAATTTCTCGCAAAGCTACACGAGGGCTATCTGCGCTAGCCGTTAGCAGTGTAAGACTAGAGGGAAGGCAACTAATCATCACCGCCAACTCTTTGGCTACTCTTTTACCAACGAATAATAGGATTGACCGTTACATTATAACGCGCCCACGGCTGAAAGAGCGAAAATGTTCGATAACGGGATTTGAACCCGAGACCCTCAGCTTGCGAGTCAAGCGCCCTAACCACCTGGCCATGTCGGGCCACGAAAAAAAAGCAAATAGTGAAAGCCTGCAATAATTTTTACATCATATTATGTTAATTACAAAAATCAAAGGAAAAGAGCTTTGTAAGACGGTGCCACGAAGAATCCAGCTGTGTAAGTCAAGCCAGGTGTCATAAAAATCTGAATCTAGTAGTCTAAATAAAAAAACAACTAAGAATGGTGATAATTAAGGTTATTTGCCCAAGGTAAATTTAATCTAAGAAATATTCCAGAACCATTTTTGCGAAAGATGAAAATTTTAGATAATAAATAATATATATATAGAACGTAGAACTTTCACTAGTTTACAAAATCATTTGAAAAATTCTATATAAATACGCTCTAAACATAATAATACATCACACCATAGAAACTTTGTTTTTTGTTTTTTGAATTTCGCCGTCCCTAATTTAGCAGTGTAAGACTAGAGAAAAGGCAGCTAGTCATCACCACCCACCGCCAACTCTTGGGCTACTCTTTTAGCAACGAATAGTGGGATTGACCGTCACATTATAACGCCCCCGTGGCTAAAGGGCGGGCATGATTGGTGTGACGGAGATTCGAACCCGCGACCCACAGATTGCGAGTCGAGTGCCCTAACCACCTGGGCCAAGAAACTTTGTTTACACTGTTAGAAATTGAACACTTAAGGTATCTAGGTAATGTTTAGCTTACTTAACTAAGAACTCAATAATTCATTAAATGTTTAAACAGAAATACCTCATTCTTTAGTTTAGACTGCTCTTTCTCGTGTATTCAAACATTTTCCATGTCAGGTATTTAGCTTTACTCTGTACATATCCTCACAATTCCCCCGATCAGAATCAGTAAAAATAAAGTGTAGGTTTTCACTTCTAAATACTTCTTGTACTTTTTGATTTTCAAATTTTAAATATATTATAGTTTTATTTTATATATATATGTGAGCTTCATGATAATATAAAATAACAACCTGAGAAATACGTGCTGTTATTATCTTTTCACGTGGTTTCCTAATTGGTCCTGCCACGTGGACTATCATTCATTTTATTTTGTATGGATTCAATAATTAGGGTGTAATGTGAAATTTGTATTATTTTACATTTTTACATTTACATTTACATTACATTTACAAGCTGGTATTTACATCTCTGTGCATGAAAACGGTTTTTTGTTTCTAGCGAGATGGAAAGTTATGATCAGTTTTACTGAAAACTTAAGTTTGTGGAGAAAATGAGATCTGAAAAATTCCTATGCATTGTTGAAAACCTTTTGTAAAACATTATAGCTTTTGTTTAGAAACTCGCGGTATATTAACATAAGTGAAAAATGTAGTTTTACTTGGACACAATTGTGTAATAGATCTGAGATCAGTATTCAGAAAGACATTGAGAAACTACATTAATAGATGTATTTTATTGGTCTTCAAAAATATAAAACCATTCTGGTGTTTACATTATTTATTTACTCTTAGCTTACACTGCTAAAAACCGGATTTCAATACTCGTGGTTGGCACAGCACAGACAGCTCATTGTGTAGCTTTGTGCTTAGCAACAAAGAAACGAAAAATATTTACTCTTCATGGTAACCTAAATAACAAACTAGGAATTACAAAATAAATATTCTCTTTAATCGTATTTTGTTGATTTTCAAAACTTAAATATATATATATATTAATTTCTATATTATATACATGTGAGCTTCGTGCTAATCAAAAGTAAAAAACTGACAAATACGTGTTTTGACGTCAAAACACGTATTTCTCAGTTTTTTACTTTTGATTAGCACGAATCCATACAAAACAACACGTCAAAACACGTATTTCTCAGTTTTTTACTTTTGATTAGCACGAATCCATACAAAACAACATGTCAAAACACGTATTTCTCAGTTTTTTACTTTTGATTAGCACGAATCCATACAAAACAACACATGTTTTCCTTATTCGTCCTGCCATGTTGTTTTGTATGGATTCGGGCTTAAATTAATACATGTTAATATACATTTCTAAATCAAATCACTGTTTTGGAATCATTTTGAACTGTTATTCAGCTGTATAAATAATATATATTCAACTTCATATAACCTCAAGTACAACAATAAAATTGTTGAAATACAAACATCTTGATATATTTTCATTATGGTCATAAATATAGTATTTTAAATTCCTAATTACAACTTTAAGTTCAAATACTACAGTGATGTACAACTGGTGTTTATTTACAGTTTAATCCTTTTATCGATGTTACAGGAAGTTTACACACGTGTTTTGTATGCGACATGTTTCGCGTTCACTTGCCATGATGGAAAAAGTGTAGGAGCATCGTAATATATACAGTCGTGATAAACTCTTTATATGAACAACAACGTTCAAAAATCCGTTTTGTTTCTTGTTAGCATTAATAGTACACTCTTCTGATTTCTCATTCGCACACGCAATCCACTCATATATCGGATTGTCATTTTAAGAACACCAGTATATGACTTTTACGTTTTTTGAATAACATGCATACACTTTCTTATTTACACCATTCAGTTTTTAATGTTTAAAATTTGCTTGAATCCTGGACAACACTCAGACACCCTATTAGTTTCTTAATAACACATTAATTTTGCTTCTTAATATTCGTACTTCAGCCTGTAAAGATGAAAACATACTCATACCAGCTCTTTACCTTTCACTTAGCTACGTCGGATTTTTTATTTCTATTTTTGAACTTGAAAAGTCTCATGTTTCTGGTATGATGAAATGATAAAGTATACAACCATGAATTTATATAGATTCAGTTACTGGTACTGTATGAAGGTATAATTTTTCTTGACGTTGAATTGCACCCATTAAATGCTTGATTTGGAGTTATACAAATAGTTCTATACAATATTACAATATTATTCTAATTTCTTCTACCCATTCATGAGTGTAATAATTTTACACCTAAATCATTTATTTGAAGTAGTGAATGAGATGAAAAACGTCAGTTTAATATTTAAAGCAGCAGACAAATTCTACTTACTCATACTAGTATGTGTCCTGTCCCTCTGTCTTCTGTTTTTGAACCAGTTGCTAACTTGGGTTAAGGTCAGTCCGGTTTTTTTTGCCAACAGTCGCTTTTCGTCAGGAGTTGGGTATCGATTCTGAAGGTAACATTCCTTCAGCATCATACGGGACTTTTCTTTAAAGCAGTAGACTGTCTCTTCGCCGTCCCAAATTGTCTTCGGTAATGGATACTTTCGTCGTAGGCGATACTTGTCCACTGCCCCCAGCGGTCTGCCGCGGATCTTCTCAGCCTCTCTGTAATGGGCTTTATACCACATCTGTTGGAGCTCTAAGTGATGAAAATATTCAAAGTTGTGGCTCTCAAGAATCGCATAAAGCTCTTTGTAGTTACCTTGGTGAAAAGCCACGGTCGCTCGAGCTCGGAGGACTGACTCTTTGCAGCGTAATTGCTCAATGGATGGAAGTGACCACAGGAAACGGGCCAAACGATCGTTGTCTCCGGCCTGTTGAAGGGTTTCACATACACAAGCCACCTGATCTGGAGAAAACGTCCAGTTTTTTCTGGACAGCATCTCAGACACTCTTTTATCGTCAACCAGAACTGGAGGGTCATTTGACATATCTTGGCCAGATATCTCTTCCTCCATCCCAATCAATCTATCCTCTAGAGAGGATTCCCTGGACATGCCAGTCGAGGTGAGATCGTCAGACATACACGGTCGGCGGTTCAATAGTATGTTCTCGAAGATCAACGATCGCTTTGTTCCATGTTCGCTTGAGTAAGGGGAGGTACTGTATGATGACATAGATAGGCGATCTCGGCCTGAACCATCAGAGTTAAGTGAGTGTGAAGTCATAATTCTAAATTCGTAATGTTAAACTGTTTTTCACTATTCAAGGCTCCAGTGCCCCAGGCGAAATTAATATACTATTCTCCAGGTTGAGGACGTCCCCTTTTAACTAGGACTCGCTATGCACCCTTAACGACGGCGCGGTGTCTTCTCATTCGATGTGAGAAATGTCTGCGATTGGCCAGATTTTTCCTCTTTATGCGGATGCGACTACTACATGCGTTCGACGATTGATTCGAGGTATTTTGTCTGTTCGATTCAAAGCCTAATGAAATATCTATATAGATTGTTAAAAATAAAATCACATATAAGATCGCACTGCCATTGACGACAATGATTATTTATATTTACATCAATATTAACAAAAACAAACGAATAAATCAATATTTCCGCAATAATAAATAAGACTGTACTTTTAAACTGCGACAGAATGGAAGAAAATATTTGCGATCTCTATTTCACGTACGGTGGTGTAAAAGCTTATTTTTTGAAACATTTTGCGTCTATGTCCCCGAATACGTTACTCGAACGTTAGTTTATATATATTTAAAAATGGATAGTCATTTGTAGTTTGGAAAAAAAATCTCTAAAACCTGTGGTAATACTCAAACTGTACTTTACGTTGCTTGATGATAAAACGAAGAGTTTAATATGCTTGCTTGTTCTGAATTTCGCGCAAAGCTACACGAGGGCTATCTGCGTTAGATGTCCCTAATTTAGCAGTGCAAGGCTAGAGGGAAGGCAGCTAGTCATCACCACCCACCGCCAACTCTTGGGCTACTCTTTTACCAACGAATAGTGGGATTGACCGTCACATTATAAACGCCCCCACGGCTGAAAGGGCGTGGGACGGGGATTCAAACCCGCAACCCTCAGACTGCGATTCGAGCGCTCTAACCACCTGGCCGTGCGGGCTTAGTTTAATATGAACCTCATTATTTCTTTTCTTCTAGAAGTTAATTATGTAAGCCAAAAACACATCGTAAGACATCTTGATTGTGATAATAATTTTATACAAGTTTACAGGATGAATTTTAGAAGATTAGTAACACATCTCGGATTATACTAATTGCACTGCGGAGTGTTTTCATTATATACAAATAAAAGGAGTAAAGCGGAAATGTTTAACATCTGATTTCACGATTTTAAATGTCTATCAATAAACGCATATGGGAATTGTTTTGATCGATAAGATAAATATAATCAAAGATTAAAATTCAAAAACAGCTAAAATAGGATAGAAGAAAATTATCATTTAAAACCAATGTTTCTCCACTGTTAACGCGGCATCATCAGGTACTCAGCACAATTGTATCTTATTTTTAGCTGTTTTTGAATTTTAAGTTTCGTAGAGTGTGGGATACCTCCAACATTTATATAACCAAAGTTTGATGATATATTTAACAAAAGTACATGTATTGTATCATGAAACTCAATCTTAAGTAATATCTAAATGGCACTGGAACCAGAAGTTGTGTTGAATATATGTACCCACTGTGTTCCCCATGGCAGTTTGTTTATAATCCACGAACTCAAATGTTTCTCTTACCGTAACATAAACAACTTCCAGTGGGTACATATATTACATATTTTTCCCTAGCATTACCATAGAAATTTCTACATAATAAAAGCAAACACTGTTTTTTAACGTTATCTTAGCATGTGATCTACATAAATAATATTTATCTACTGTTTCTCCTAACAACTTGTATGTAAAGAATGCATTCACATTTTCTCCTTCATTAACCTAGCAACTTCAATAAAAATACCTCCAATTGTTCTTCTATTTTAACCTTGGCCTAGCGTTGTGGTTATAATATATATATATATATATATATATATATATATAT
>NW_013669121.1:76043-82640 GCF_000517525.1 Limulus polyphemus
TATATATATATATATATATATATATATATATATATATGCACACTATACTTAACATTATTCTAGCAACTGTTATATCGCATATATATATATATTCAACCAGTCTCATCGATACTTACCTTAGCAACTTACATATAAAGATGGTTGAATACGTTACATTAAAACGAGTTTACATCCTCAGATGTCGTTACAGTCCATGAAGCCTCGCCAGGTCATTCTCTATCCGAACTGTGTGTGTGTGTGTATCTTTACAATAGCCCTGCAGTGTAATTTCTATTGCAAAAGGCTACGTCCTAAGGCTTTCATGTTCAAAGCACAACTCTCCTTCCTGCATACTTTTCGTAATCCATATAGTGTACGAAGACGATGGTTTGCCACGCCTGTTTCAAATATCCAGTCGAAAAGAAACCCATATATGTGCTGCGTTTGGCGACTTAACCAGTACGTTTTCGTATGGACAAGCATGAATACTTGTTTCATTCTCTAGCTACTTGAGGTATGCGACGATTGAACGGATATACTATGGATGTCACTTGGGTCATTTTTTCAAATGGTGATCCTTCTTGATTATGTTGAGTACAGTTGCCTGGGCATGTGGATGTCTTTTGCCACTGACCTTTGTGACCATGCCATCCTTTAACACAAGTCAACCCTTTCAGTACTATCCAACAGCATGAATGACCATTACTTTACTTCTTACAAGTGCTTTGCACACTAATTGCACACTAATCCCTCTTGCTATTGCAGGATTTACGTACCTGCGTGATTTCTATATATAATAATAACACAGAAATAGTGGGAAGAGTATCTTCTGCCGTTACAAGGATCTAATGGGGTGGGATAATACAAATGTGTTACAATTCTTTCATCTATCGGTTTGTGTTTCTGTCACTTTCTCTTCATTATGTTTTCTTGTGACGAGTGATTGTTTCCCTGCCAGTGAGATGTGCTTCGTTACCTTTGTGAAAACTTTTAAAGAAAGACTGGATGTGGTTGAAGGAACTGAAATTTCCAGTAAGGAGACCTCACATCGTGGTGAGCGATTTGATAATCACTACTTGACTACTGGCTTATAGTCAACCAACAGGGACTCTGAGAATATTCTAGTAGTCTGCTACCTTTATAAAAAGTTCATAATTTGATTGTTTATTTGCTTAGAATTTCGCACAAAGCTACACGAGGACTATCTGCGCTAGCCGTCCCTAATTTAGCAGTTTAAAACTAAAGGGAAGGCAGCTAGTCATCACCACCCACCGCCAACTCTTGGGCAACTGTTTTACCAACGAATAGTAAGATTGACCGTCACATTATAACGCCCCCACGGCTGAAAGGGCGAGCATCTTTGATGGGACGGGGATCCGAACCCTCATAATCTAATTATAATAAATTACAATTTTGAGCCTTAACGGCGAAACTTGTTGATTCATATGTAGACTTGGTTCGTTGTTAAAGAAGCTTAGCCCCTAGTAGCACAGCGGTATGTCTGAGGGCTTACAACGTTAAAAACCGGGTTTTGATACTCGTGATCGGCAGAGCACAGATAGCCCATTGTGTAGCTTTGTGCTTAACTTCAAATAAACAAAGTAGTTTAATATATATAATGCCTCCTTGATCTGAAGCGTTTCCTCATTCAAACTGCATTCGATTAACTTGAAGATTTGGTTGTCAACAGCCGTTCAACATTCCCGATCATGCAGGACATGAACGAAATGGCTTGAAGAACTATATGTTTTACAAGTGACTTGAATTTGCTACTAAACAGACATATTACGGAAGCTACTTGCGTACAGGTGACTTGTGTCGCTTTCCCAGGTGGAGATCTTTCTTGTTTGTTTGTTTGTTTTGAATTTCGCGCAAAGCTACTCGAGGGCTATCTGCGCTAGCCGTCCCTAATTTAGCAATGTAAGACTAGAGGGAAGGCAGCTAGTCATCACTACCCACCGCCAACTCTTGGGCTACTCTTTTACCAACGAATAGTAGGATTGACCGTAGCATTATAACGCCCCCACGGCTGAAAGGACGAGCATGTTTTGATGTGACTGGGATTCGAACCCGCGACCCTAAGATTGCGAGTCGAGGAGATTTTTCTTGATTATGTTAAGTGCTGTTTCGTGGGAGACATGGACAGCTTTTGCCACTAATCTTTGTGTTCGTGGGTTCTCACCGGTGTGTTTTGGAGTAAGGCTCGTTGCAGGCTTTATTCTAGTTGATCCTGATGTTCCAAGTCAATCTACATACCGTTGTTTTCCAGTGCAATTAGGTACAAGGAAATTCTAAATCTCTGATCTGAACACATCTTTGTGATCTGAGTGTATGAATATTATGTTTTGGAAAAGGCTGTTACATACTTTCCTCAAAAGCGATAAGTTTTCAATAACATCATACTACCTATGTCAAAATGTAGTTCTGATACATCCGTTTCACCTTGACTGTATATCGGTTGTGGTTGTTACGTGTATTGCTGATTTGCATATTCAAAGTTGTAATATAACGTACCCAACCTCTGTAATACGCACACACATACACACTAGCTCCCCATAACTAACAGTATAAAAACCAACAATAGGGCGTGTGTTGCTCAGTGGTTTGTTTGCCCGACTCTGAATCTGATGGTAGGTGATCTGCGTCCCATTGGTGTAAAAGCACACTTCCACTTAAGGGGTCGTGGGTGAGTTATAAGAGTGAAGGTCAAATACCACTATTAAATCATAGTAGTCAGAGCTGGAAGTGGGTGTTCTTGACTAGTTACCTTCTCCTAGTTCATCAGTTTAAAATTAGTAACTGTGATATAGTACAGAATTAATGATATGATAAGTTTGGCTTTGATGACTTGTTTTTTATAACTTATAAAATAATAGAATAATTACGTAATTATTTAGCATTACCACTATAGTAATAGCTTGCTGTTAATATTCATATGAAATAAAAACACAATACGTTATGTTAAATTACTTAGCATTACCACTTTAGTAATAGTTTACTATTAATATTCATATGAAATCAAAACACAATACGTTATGTTCAATTACTTAGCATTACCACTTTAGTAATAGTTTGCTGTCAATATTCATATGAAAGAAACACAACTATTAACACAACACAATTACTTAGCATTACCACTTTAGTAATAGTTTGCTGTTAATATTCATATGAAAGAAACACAATACGTTATGTTCAATTACTTAGCATTACCACTTTAGTAATAGTTTGCTGTTAATATTCATATGAAAGAAACACAATACGTTATGTTCAATTACTTAGCATTACCATTTTAGTAATAGTTTGCTATCAATATTGATTATCTTAATAATAAGTCCTCTGATGGGACAGCAGTAAGTCTATGGTAACTCTAAAATCTGGGGTTCGATTCTTCTCGGCTGGCACAGCAGATAACCTAACGTGACTTTGTTCTAAAAAACAACCAAACAATCTTAATAACAAAACTTAATTTATTCCTTAGCTTTGACAAATCTCTATATAAATAGAGATTGACATGGCTTTCTTGTTTGTTTTGGATTTCGCGCAAAGCTACACGAACTACATAAAACTTAATTGCGACATGATTAAGGGCGAAACTATAAATAAACGTCATGGGTAACCTCCTGTTGCTTCTATTAATTTTGGAACTATACTTTCAGATCATAGTTGGGATAATTGGGATAAAGTATGTGTACATGTCAGTTCTATATTAAAAGCTTGCTTTGGAGGAGTGATACTAGGTGATTAATTGGTTGTTTATTGCAATCGGGCGACCAAGAAAGAAACAACAATCATCATACTCAATGAAACTAATGGGTTGTTTGTTGCAATCCGGCGAACAAGAAAGAAACAACAATCATCATACTCAATGAAACCAATGGGTTGTTTGTTGCAATCCGGCTACCCAGAAAGAAACAACAATCATCATACTCAATGAAACTAATGGGTTGTTTTTTGCAATCGGGCGACCAAGAAAGAAACAACAATCATCATACTCAATGAAACTAATGGGTTGTTTTTTGCAATCGAGCGACCAAGAAAGAAACAACAATCATCATACTTAATGAAAAGTTACAGTTGGTAGATTCTACATGTGGGTGTTTGAATGTATGCAGTTGTAAAAGCTAGAAAACTTAACTGCATCTGACAATGATTAAATGTGAGTAGAAAAACAAAGTTTGACCTGGGAATACACACTCTCTCTCCCAAGGACTAAATACTAAATTAACCAAATAAAAGTAAAATAGTTTGAACGAGTCCATCGGCAGTGCAGCCATATAAAAAAGAAATTATACGAATTAAAATACTACAAAATGAAATATAAATATATTCAACAATGCATTGTAATACAACTCATATTACAACTAAAATTTATGATCAAGCGATGAAAATACTTATAGGTAATAACAAACAAAACGAAACCTGTTAAAAATGTAATATACAAAACTATGAAACGTTCCGTAGAACCACATCATTTAAAAACAAATTACTATAAAGATTATAAGACAGTCAAATTACTTACAAAAATAATCCAAAAAAAGACTTACAAGATTCTTCCATAATTAAAATAGCAATCAGAAACTACAAATCAATGAATATATAAGAAAATATATGTATACAATGTCGACTTCTACATGTAAACAAGTAGTTATATGGTTTTGGTGTTTTTGAATGACGGACAGATTCATTGAATGATGTTGAAAGAAGCTCTCGCTGTCAGTTTTGGTTACTGATAGCGAGAGCGTCTTTCAGATACAAAGTGAAGTTATTTTTAATAGTTTGACCAACTGATTATTTGAAATCTAAGATCTACAAGTTATCTGTAAGTGGAGATACGTATTGTGGTATAATAATATTCTAGAGGTTTCTCCTTCTTGTAGAATTAATATTTATTCTGAATTTATTATTATTATTAAAGATATTTCAGTTTCTCACACGAAACGGAATCAAAGAAACCTTTAAATCGATCGTGTTTCGAATTACCTTTGTTTTTATGTCGTCTTCCAAGAAAGGTAAACCAATATCACTCACAAAGACGTTGCTGACTTTCTTAAGGTGGTTGAGGGCAATGTTCTACCCTGGTTGAACAGGTCAAATATAGAAATTAAGGCCCTACCAACGAGAAATGAGAATGACCAGTCACAGTGATGCAGTAATACTAAGCAAATACGAGTATTAAAGACCTCTAATTTAGTTAGTCCAGTAGATGATCTGAAGCAGAGGACACTTAATAGAAAAGACGGTTCGAAGTAAATAATATGCAAGTACACACACACACACACACTATTTTTTTATTTTTCGTATAACAAAGACTGCTTATTTTTGTGTCACTTTTTGTCCATTTTCGTTAGTTCATGAAACAGTTAATAGGTGTTTTTAGTATTACTCCGTAATTTTGTATCATAATCGAGTCTCTTGTTTAGCGGAATTATCCGGTGAAACTCTAAAATATAACTAGTCCACCTGAGAATATCACATTCTCAGTCCCTGTTTCTTTCACTGAGGTTATGGACCTTGGAAATTCGGGAAACCGTATTTATGCTGTATCCTTTATTTCCTCATTGCAAATAATATGGATTTGCTTGGAATGACAGTGACGATTACGTTGACCCACTTTATCTACTTATTTATTGCCCCCCAGTGGCACAGCGGTATGTCTGCGGACTTACAACGCTAGAACCGGGTTTCGATACCCGTGGTGGGCAGAGCACAGATAGCCCATTGTGTAGCTTTGTGCATAACTACAAACAAACTTATTTATTGGTAACAAATACAAATGCCTGTATCCAATCTAAAACCACAATCACATCATTTGCAAAAATTAAATTCCGTAAGAACTGGTGTAATTTATTAAATGAACGCACCACCTCAGGTATACATCTCAAAGATATTAGTACTAACCTTAGTATAAGACTAAGACTTCTGAGTCTAGTAAAATCTATGACAGTATTGATAAACTCGGCTTTTTTATTTATTTCTCGCAAAAAAATGAAAAAATAAAAGAAATGTTTTTTAAGTGATTTGTAAATCTCACACCTTCAAAATCGTTTTTAAGTGATTTGTAAACCTTACACCGTCAATATCGTTTTTAAGGGATTTCTAAATCACACACTGTCAAAATCGTTTTTAAGTGATTTGTAAACCTTACACCGTCAATATCGTTTTTAAGGGATTTCTAAATCACACACTGTCAAAATCGTTTTTAAGGGATTTGTAAACCTCACACCGTCAAAATCATTGTTTAGTGATTTGTAAATCTCACACCTTCAAAATCGTTTTTAAGTGATTTGTAAACCTCACACCGTCGACATCGTTTTTAAGTGATTTGTAAATCACACACTGTAAAAATCATTGTTTAGTGATTTGTAAATCTCACACCTTCAAAATCGTTTTTAAGTGATTTGTAAACCTCACACCGTCAACATCGTTTTTAAGTGATTTGTAAACCTCACACCGTCAACATCGTTTTTAAGGGATTTGTAAATCACACACTGTAAAAATCGTTTTCAAGTGATTTGTAAACCTCACACCGTCAACATCGTTTTTAAGTGATTTGTAAACCTCACACCGTCAACATCGTTTTTAAGGGATTTGTAAATCACACACTGTAAAAATCGTTTT
>NW_013669121.1:83353-102880 GCF_000517525.1 Limulus polyphemus
AACACCGTCAAAATCGGTTTTAAGTGATTTGTAAATCACACACCGTCAAAATCGGTTTTAAGTGATTTGTAAATCACACACACTGTCAAAATCGTTTTTAAGTGATTTGTAAACCTAACACCGTCAAATCGGTTTTAAGTGATTTGTAAATCACACACCGTCAAAATCGTTTTTTAAGTGATTTGTAAATCTCACACCGTCAAAATAGTATTCCACATAAATGTTTTACTGAAAGATTATTGTGAAGTTAGTACATTAGATGTTTTTCGAAACTCAGGTTATATACAACATATTACTTCCATCTATAAATAGTTCGGGTAATATAGTGGTTATTTGAAATTTTAAGTATATGAAAATGAAATTGAAAACGAAGTGAAATAGCTCATAATCGTTGATGAAAATAGTATTTTTCGGCAACTATTCGACTATCGCTAAGATCAGTCATGCTAATAAAAAAATGGCAAACATGAAAATAGGAGGAGATTTGTACATATTTTAGATAAATCTATCAAAAAACCCGTGAGGATAATATTTTAAAATTATAATACTGTATTCCATATCCAAATTGGCGGGATGCTGTTTCTCACGTTTACTCGTACCATTTACATACTCAATCCTCTTAAATGAACTAACTTTTTCTACTACCTCATCGTGTCCATTGTTTTATCTTCCAATATGGATGGTACTAGGCATTTGTCATAAGTTGGAGAACCCTGTTAACGTATTCTTTGGTTCTCGGTGTTACCAGACCATTATCATTTGGTTTGGGTGCTATTAATGCAATTTTGCTTTATTAGTTAGTGCCTCATCACGGCTTTCAGGAGGTGTCATCCCACTGGGTCCATTCTCTCCAAAGTTGAAAGCATTTTTTTTTCGGTTTAAACAACAGGTGATATGGGTATGATGAAATCTTAATCACCCACAGCATTCAATATAACAGGAAATTAAAATAAAATTATGTCAGAATGAACTCGTGCACTTGTTTAAATTGTTCTTGGTACGTCATATTGAACGATGAAGTGTTAGGCTTATGTGCAATACCACTTTGTAAGTGAGTCAACAAATACAAATATCATAGTCTTCATCATGCAAACAAGTACATGGGAATCTATTACAGGAATAATGTTTCTTTAATTTACTCTGACCCTTAATATGAAGTAAGCCTGCTTGACTTTACCTTGATCCCTGACATGCAGCAATCCATATTATCCTGACCCCTGAAATGGTTGACATTTTGGTCTTTTCACACAAACTATACATATCTTGCCATTTCCCTTCACATTGTACAATATCATTTTCAGATAATGTTCAGGACATTCCCAAGGGTTCTTCACGTTCTGAAGTGCTTTACAAACCGCTCACCGCATAATCTTAGAAAGTACAAGTTATATTATTAGCTGATTTCTATGCATTCTTGACTTTCACTTAAGCCATCATTGCAGCTAAGTTATGTTATATTTTTCCTTGGTCTAACTGGAGCACTAGTCTAACAGTATTTAATCAACCTTTCTTTGCAACTGTTGTGTGAGCTAAGTATATTGAACCAATGTTTGATCATGTAAGTATTATTTAGAAGTGTTATGATTTAACGTGTTATTATTCCTTCTTGGCCAGGTGGTTAGGGCGCTCGAATCGCAATCTGTGGGTCGCGGGTTCGAATCCCCGTTACACCAAACATGTTAGCTCATGGTAAAAGAGTAGCCCAATAGTTGACGGTGGGTGGTGATGGCTAGCTGCCTTCCTTCTAGTCTTACACTGCTAAATTAGGGACGGCTAGTGCAGATAGCCCTCGTGTAGCTTTGCGCGAAATCCGTAGCAAACAATATTCCTTCTTCTGCAGTTCCCCAACTACATGAATGGCACGTAGTCGACAATACGAGTGATGCCTAAATATTCGATAAAACAGATCACAGCTACCAGTTTTGTCCGGGTCGAAGGAGAACTGGGCTTCGAACACTTCACATGTCCGACAACTCTCTTTATGCAGGTCTAGACTTGCTCACGTTATTCTGGTGTCACAGTGTCAGTGAAGTACACATTTTAAACCAACAACCACATATTTGGTTTAAAGTGACAATACAGAAATTTAATCATAAGTGTCGGAAATATAATGCAAGTCTCACAAAGTTGTGTACTTCTATTTATTGGGCAGCTCCAACTTCTTGCACTCAATTTCAACTCGTGAGTGACTAAAAATTCATACAAACCAGTATTTTTTTTAAGTTTGAGTTCAATACCAGCCTATAACAGTGTTTTAAGAAGTATTTTAATATTCCTATAGCTGCCCATAAGTATTGTCAAACACTAAAATGACATTGTTGTATAATAAACATGAAATGTCACTGAATTTCCACGCAGTTTTAGCTCTATAAGTTGCTTAAAGTTGGTATGTCACTCAGTTACAAAAGTACCGTAATTAACAGGGTTCATTCTTTGTTTAAAATCACTCTAAGTGTGTAAATTAAGCTTAACTTTTGAGTACTCACACTTGTCTAACTACAAACTCGATCAAATAGTCTTTTTGTTTTAATTTTACCTTAACTGCCTTAGTGTATGAGTGTATTTTCACAAATAATATTTCTTTGGTTTTTTAAACATTTTATACCATTATTTATTAGTACATACTATTATGAAATATGCTGAAGATAAAAACTCAAAATGTATTATTGTTTAAACCAACTGCAATGTGATCAAAGTGAATCCTATAAAAATGTACATCACTTCGTTAACCAACTGATCTTATGCAACAAACTAGCAAAAATAATTGACATATATAAGTACGTTGGACAGTGAAACAGTTGATATTTGGTATATCGAACCTGAAGACATTTTATGCAACATAAGGAAAAACGGCCAGGTCAGAGACCCCTAAGGCCAAAGAACAGCCAACCCTAATTTAGGACTTTGAACAAGTTAGTGCAACCAGTTAGCCGCATCTGCCACCTATAGGGCTTCGTTTAACCAAAGATCTGGGTTTTCTGTCACAGTTTAAAGAGCAAAGTGTGTGATGACAATATTGAAGCTCGACCCTTGGACCTTCCGATCCATAGTCCAGCACGCTAACCACTAGATCATGTCAGGTCCAACAGTAACATTGAAGCTAGCATAAACTGATTTAGAGCATCATTAAAAGTTTTGCAAAATACGTAGAGTGTGTGTGTGTGTTTTATAGTAAAGCCACATCGGGCTATCTGCTGTGTTTACCAAGGGGATTCGAACCCCTGATTTTAGCACTGTAAATCCGAAGGCTTACCGCTGTCCCACCGGGAGAGAAATATGTGTGTAATTATTTCCTTAACTGCGTTGTTAACACGAAAACCAGTTTACGTTCAAATAACATTTTGCATATGTACAAATAGAGAATTCGTAGTAATATGTAAAAATCAATGTTCATAACCATCATTCTACAGTTAATGCTTGGAACGATGTGAAAATACAGAATTTATCAAGAAAAAAAAAAGATCGACAATTTCATTTACAACCTAATAATGAAAGTACTTGCAGGTTTTCACTTTATATTCTGATTTTCTCTTTTCTCAAGTAGCAGCCTAAGCTATTTAGAAATATCTAATTGCATCTATGGAATTTATGAGATGGTCCCCAAGTTAATGTAATTTTCATCTCATAATACTAAAAGCCAGACTATTGTAACAAGTTCATACAGATGCAGGTAGGACAATAAGAACTTTGATGCAATAAGTTATATAAGTAGAAGCAAAAACATATCTTTTATACTTCTACCAAAAACGAGTTTATTTCACTTACGATTTGAACCAATGAGCGAAAGAGCCTTGAAATATGTGTAATGTTTCTAGTTCCAGTTTTGTTTCTATAGATTCATGTCTTTTGCACACTTTTGTCCATGAGCCAATATGATCACCAGGTTCTCTTCATTCAGAAAGAAATCTCCCCACATCCCCGATTATCTGAACAATCAATGCTCTAATCTTAGTGAAAGCACGAGCTACACAGTCCCTTCCATACACCGGTCTCAAGTTTCACTCCGATCAGGTAGCTGTTGGTGTACAGAGTCAGATATCACGAACACAACGAAACTGCTGCAACAGAACACCACATTCCAAACCACCAACGACAGAATGTCCTTAATGTGAACCTAACCTGTGTAATCTAGCACCTAGATTTATTTCGCAACTCTTTTAATCTGATTGTCTTTTCTACACTTTGACATAGAATTAAATTCTTACTTGCATCAATTCTTTACAGATTTTGTTTCTCGCACATCCACACTCGCAAGGGTGGTCATCCTTCAAATATAATAAATGGTATTTTTGTTCGGCCAGAACTTAATATGTAAAAACTTATCGAACATCTGTTCTCATTTATAATTGGCATTCACTTTTTTAAAGTCTGAAATAGACATTAATATGAAAAGAAAACACTTTTTTCATGGAAGTAGCACTCAAAAGTTATTTTATTTATTAACGTCGCCTTTGTGTTGGTTTTTGTTTCTGAAGATGAACTACGGTTGAACATTTGTTAAATAAACAAATTGTTCAATTTTTTTTAGTGATAAAAAGTTTAGTTTTCGAAAGTTTTCAGAGAGGATTATGAGTTCTAATATAAGTGTAATTGTCTTTTACGAGTAGGACTTTTTAAGGATTTTGAAGAATACTTAAAAAATCAATCTGCTGATTTTTAGAACATCACTGGCAATAAAGTTAGAAGAAAAAAAAATGCCTTTACTCTTCAAATAATAATAAAAAAAATTATATCACCCAATGTTTCGCCTTTGCGGCTTCCTCAAGGGTTGTAGTGCAAAAATTAGTACTACTAGCCCTGATGAAACCACAAGTTTTTATTATTACATGGAAAGTAGGGGGTCGCTTTTTTCTAACTTATTGCTGTAATGTTTAAATCCATCCAATATGCGCTACAAGTTCTGCAAAACAATAAAATATGATGACGTCAGTTTATATTTCACAATATTTGTTTATTTTAGTGCACAGCTTCTCAATGGAATATTTGCGCTGTGTCCGACGCTGGAATCGTTTCCTGGATCATTATAAGCCGCTGAGTCACAGGTATCGAGCGCCATCTATTAACGCTAATATATATAATATGTTGCTAACATTGTTCTATTATAACACCTAATTTGTTAACACTTCAAATGAAGATATCTACTGATGATGACCACTTAGGAAAATAATTAGACAGATATCAATACTTTTTATCAGGCATACATCCTTCTCTTAGTATTTTCTGGTTTTTTTTTGTTGTTTTTTTTCAGGGACGTTGAGATATTGTCTTATCAGATTAATATTTTACATGTGTTTCGACCTCCCTAGAATCAATGTTCCAAACATTTTACTGACTGCTATGGTTAAAAGCTATTTTATTCTTTAAAGAACCTGTGTTTTAGTATCGTGTTTTTCCGTTATTTGAGAAACACAACATACAGGAATTATATTATCTCTTTTATTCATTCGCAAGATTGATTCTGTTCGAATTATTAATTCAACTTCAATTCTGCCAATATTTTATTGACACTTTCGAACTTTATTTGTTTTTAATGTAGATACAGTATTCTATACATTTTGCATTTATACATTAGAAGTTGTTTGACATGTGATGACTACGAAAGCGGATGTTTAAGCATCATTAAATTAAAGAGAAGTGTCCCCATCTGTTGTTGAAATGTATTACTAAAGTCCATAAGATTCTTAGCAAAGTAAAATTCCTCTGTCTATCTTCCAATGATTTTAAAAGCATATATCTTGCTCTTGTATTTTACGTTTTATATATTTTCAGAAAGTATTCAGGCATATTGACTAAGACGTATGATCTTGACTTAATTAAATGCTCGGATATTTTAGAACAAAATTAAATAAAGTTGTTCTACTTAAAGCTTCTATTGAAAAGATAAGCTTTATGTGAAATAATAAAAAAGATAATTACACGCCACTGATATAACTTTTTACGTAAATACTATTAAGAACACACATATTTTTTCCTTATGACCAAATTTTGTAGCGTATTTTCTAAAGATATTGACGTCTTCTGTATTAAACTAATGAACGATCCATTACAATTTGAAGTTTAATCTAATTTTGGATTAATAAATTATCGTTTGACACAGTATAGTAATAGTTTTAGAGGGGGGCTAAAACATAATTTTTAATTACGCTTTTAACAACTGTATGCACAGCCAAAAGGGATGGTGTTGAGGAAACATTTTATATATCTAAATAAAATAATTTATTTTAAAGATTTTAATCTTGTTTTGAACAAGGAGTCTAAATATTTCCCGAAAAGTTGAAAAGTGACTCTATATCCAATTCATGTGTTAAAATATTTGTTGTTCGTGTTGCAGGGTGTACTTTCTTCTCTTGTCGAGGCTTTATCACTAGTTGAAAAGCGACTCTATATCCAGTTCATGTGTTAAAATATTTGTTGTTCGTGTTGCAGGATATACTTTCTTCTCTTGTCGAGGCTTTATCACTGGTTGAAAAGCGACTCTATATCCAGTTCATGTGTTAAAATATTTGTTGTTCGTGTTGCAGGGTTTATCGAACCATGTAATATAGATTGAACAAAAGAAAATAGTACAATAGGTACAATAAGGATGGATAGTAAGTATACCATGTAATATAGATACAACAACAAAAAATACTACACTATGTAATATAGATACAATAAGGGAAGATAGTACACCATGTAATATAGATACAACTAGGGAATATAGTAAGTATACCATGTAATATAGATACAACTAGGGAATATAGTAAGTATACCATGTAATATAGATACAACTAGGGAATATAGTAAGTATACCATGTAATATAGATACAACAAGAAAAGATAGCAAACCAAGTAATAAAGTGTGCACATGAGAAGAAAGTTCATCCAGTAGTATACGTACTAGAGGAGAAAGAAGTACATCTTGTGTATTGTCTTTACAAGAAGATAATGTACAACAAATGATATTGCATCTACATCTAGTGATAAAATGTTACTTACTATCTTCCCTTGTTGTAGTTATATTGCATGGTGTACTATTTTCTTTTGTTGTGTCTATATTACATGGTTTACTTATCATCTTCCCTTGTTGTAGTTATGTTGCATGGTGTACTATTTTCTTTTGTTGTGTCTATATTACATAGTATACTTACTACCTTCCCTTGTTGTAATTATATTACATGGTTTACTTACAATCTTCCCTTATTGTATCTATATTGCATGGTGTACTACCTTCCCTTGTTGTAACTATATTACATGGTATTCTTATTATCTTCCCTTATTGTATCTATATTACATGGTGTAGTATTTTCTTTTGTTGTATCTATATTACATGGTGTACTTATCATATTCCCTTATTGCCCACTAACATCACTTCAGCAAACTAAGAACATAAAAATAAAACTTTTTAAACCTTTTTAAATTGCCTCAGATTGAAGAAAACTGTTTTAAAGTTGGTTTTCAGTAATTATATCAAATCAAGATAATTACATGGAAACATCCATGGTCACATTTCTAACAGCCGATTCAGCTTCCGTACCATTTGTAAATGTTGTAAATAGGAACGGATAACAAGAATTTCTGGAACATATAGATACATACTTACATGTAACGTTGCACATACGTAACCCCTAAGGTAAGTTACTAGTCAATAACAGTGGCATGGTAGCATCTGTCCTAATGCTCACGTGATATATCAAGTCCAGCTCTGATAACAAAAGGTTCAGTTAAATGTCCAAGTTCCTTCTTTCACATACTTTCTTATTGCATATAAACTTCGCTTTTTAAGTCGTTTTTATCGTTAAAGCAAATACTGAACTCTATTCACATGTCCCTAAAACGTATTCAGCACTGAATCATTATGTGTACGAATATATAATACAGAGTCATAAGAAACAATACTTGTAGCTCACTTAATAATTATACTTAATAGCACAATAACGTGTGGAGCGCGAATTTTTATTTTCTGATCGTAACTAACGCAAACGTTGAAGCCGTAGGTCCGTAGTCCGGCACGTTGAACACTGTACCTCGTTCAAGCCATTTTCTGGAAGAGAGAGTTTAGAAGAACCGAATTCAGTTCAAGTTCAATATCAGCGTCTCTTCAACTACGTCGTGTTATAAGTTCTTAGGAATTTAAAATTAATAATAAATATTAATATTATTTCGATAATATACTTGTAATAGCTGAAAAATGCGTATGGTTTTGAATCTAAGTTTCTTAACAACACAAGAAACTGTTTCAGTTGTAGTTAAGCGCTAATGAATCTTTGTTGTTCATGAAGTGTTCTGAAAGTGTATAAAATATTTGATATTTATTTACGTACTTCCATATTTAGGTTCTGAATCACTGTATTGAAAGTTGACGTCAAAGAGTAATTTGGTTGCCGAGACACGGATATCTACGTGGTGATTGAATGATTTATAATAATTTCACGCTTTTAGTTTTGATTATCTTACTTTTTTACAACATTTCTTGTCGCTTCACTATCTACATTTTAATTTATTTATACATTACTTTCTTAGTTTACGTAGTAACTATGCAAAGAAAATGGTTCCATAAATTACAAAAATGTTTATTTGTAGAATTGGCAAAAACATAGAGAGCAATATCTGACAATATTATGTTGGTCTAAATTTATTTTATTGTGATCTGCCTTACCAATAGATTTGTCAGTTGGAAAACGAAGTGTAATTAAAAACAGGATCATTATATTAAAAGAAAACAACAATATTCGGACGTTTCACAATTTACACATGCTATCATCAGCAATTTAAAATGTTTTCACACAATATGCATACATAAAAATAAGCAGTACAAGTTTCATTATGGAGAAAAAATGTATACAAAATATACAGAGGGGGAGAAATATGCAAATGTTACAAAAGTTACGAACACAATTTAATAAATTGAATATGTCAAAACAAGGAGAGCTAAAGAGAAAGTGGAGTTATTTTTTTATATTTGAATATTCGTTTGAGATACATAGACTTTCTTGGACCAGAAGCTCGTAGTTTAAAGATGTTAGAGTTTTGAAGTTATCAGTAGATTAAGTATGTATGACTGGGGGGAGGGGGATGAAGCATATAAATTTAGGAGTAGTTGACCGGTTCTGTTTGAAACCCCTATATTTTCATGGGCATATTTTTAATTGGTGTTTTGTTTTGCCAATATAAGTAGCTTTACGATAAGGGACCAAAAAGATTATCATTTTATAGCCTCCGGTATGGTCATTGTCCCTCGGTGGGACAGGGATAAATCCACGGAGTTACATCGCTAGAATCAGGAGTTCGATTCCCATCGATGGACACAGCAGATAGCCTGATGTGGCTCTGCCATGATAGTGACGGTAATTTTGTTGCGTCTCCTAGCGCGCCTACTTCAGTGATCTGGGTGTATGTGCGTGTGCTTTGCGGTTGACAACACGAAATGTAGAATGATGTATTTTATGACAGAATAGTCCATTTTTGCTTGTTTCCATCACTGATTACATTATTTTAGTGATATTGCTTGAATTAGGGTAGTCAGAGTTCAATGGGTAATGTCTGCAGATTTCTTCTTAACGCACTTTTCGAAAAGCATTAAAAGTGGTTGACGATAGTCATTTGCTATAGAAACAATGGAGCCATTCAGTCATGTAGTATATTTATGAGTTGGTTGTTATATGATCGGGCCGAGAGTTCGAATTCCGTCACCGAACATGCTCACTCTTTCAACCGTGGGAGTGTTATAATGTGACGGTCAATACCTCTTTTCGTTGGTACAGAATATCCCAAGAGCTGGTAGTGGGTGGTTTTGACTACCTGCCTTCTCTATAGTCTATCACCTCTAAATTACGAACGGCTAGCGCAGATAGTCCTTGAGTAGCTATGTGCGGAGGTCAATAAACAACAATTGTAATATGTTTTAATTATTGACCTAACCTGTACTAACACTTTTTAGATTACAAACAAATTAGCCATAGGAGTTGCAACTAGTATTAATACTTTGTTTGTTGTTAAGCACAAAGCTACACACCATGATATCTGTGCTGCACCCACAACAGGTATCAACACCTGGTTTTTAAGAGTTATAATATTCAGACTTATCGCTGAGCAATAGGATCGGGAGGTTGGTTGTAGTATTGAAACATAATTTTTGTGTAGACTATACGAATGTAATTCTGGATTTATTTGTGAAGTCAAGCATGATTTTACTTATTTATTCAGATTACGTTTTATTTGTATCAGAAGACTAGTTGGAGTTATGAAGAAACAGGTTAAAAAACCTCCAAACTGTCCTACTTTCCGGTTTACGGTATTTTTCTACAGTTTTACTTCTATCCCGTTCCTGTTGGACCCGGACTCTGTGTGACGAACAAACAATGGTGGAAGAAAACACTCGTGTATGAGAGGGCTGAACTCGCTGACTGGTGGCAGCTGCCAAAGGCCAGCACGGTCAAGGTCTGATCAAAGTAGCTACTCGCGCGTTGTTTCATATAAACTAATGGATTGTACATCCACTAGTGACACTAACAATCGTGTCGTGAGGTTCCCAGTGCAGAGTGCTCGCGCTATGATTTGTTTGTTCTTGAATTTCGCGAAAAGCTACTCGAGGGTTTTCTGCGCTCGCATTCGCTGTGAATGACGTCTAATTAGGCGCGCGTTAAATCTTGTTCCAACTGGCCTTATCCTAGAAAAGGTGGGATAATTGTTTGGTAGTCATGACATCTTAACTTTACACTGCTCACTGAACTTCCGACTTATCACAAGTTCGGTTGACCTGAAGTTAACAATCCTGTTTTGTTAATCGAGCCATAGTCCTGTGACAGTCTATTGCACTTAAGAGAGGACTGTGGTAAACTGGACTTTAGATTTACAAGCATGTCACACGTGCGATATAACTTCGTGAGCGACGTGCCCTTCATGGGTCTATCCTATCAGCTTATGATGATGTAATACACCCATCACTGTCGAGTGCCAACTCGAGTTATGGAGTATCAGGGGTTCGATTTCCTGAAAATAATCGACAGTGACAAGTGAGACACCAGACACGGTAAAAGTCTACACCACTGAAAAAAAAAAAAGGTCAACTATAAGATTAGCAGAATTGAGATAATGTAATTATTCCTCAATTTGTTGAAACTATGTTCTAACTGTTTTGATTACTGGATATTTGAAAATTTCTATAGATTGAAACTGCCTTTTGAAAGAAAATACGACGAGGTTTTGGTCTCTATACTGAGGTTTTGATTATTTTCTTATATAAGAAATGTGGTTGTTATTTTGTTTTGTATTAAATTTGTGATATAGAGAATTCTTTTTTTTTGTTATGGTTTTGCTTAACGTTCATTTATTGTTCCTTCTATGATTTAGTTTATCTATGCATTTCTAGTTACATTAGTATGCTAATTCGCCATCTAGCTGATCACGTTTATTTTGAGTAAATGTGTATGTATTATGAAACTGACACCAGGTTCCCTAGCGGTAATGTACAGATATTATTAATGAAGCAAAAGATGTACTCTCGTGATCTAACGAAGTGAGTAAATACCCTGCCATAAGCTTCATAAACTGAGTCACGGGGTAATGAATTATTGCTGTTTCTCACTCGATATTGGTATTGATATAGAAAAGTGATTTTGAAATTTTTTGTAGTTGTGTTTTTGGAATTAAGTATTTTCTTCTACTGGTTTTTTTCTTGACTCTATCATTTGAAATAATTAATACTGATTTTTATGTTTTATTGTTCATTAACATTAGTATCAAGTCCTGGTCAGGCATCTGTTTATTAACTGTTTTCAGTAAGTGATAAATTTTATTCCAAGTGTTGTTACATTTTAATAAATTGTTCAACCCTGATTATAGTGGCATGTTATTTTAGACCGTTACAAATTCTTCATGTTATTTGTTAAACTTTATCTATTATTTTGGATTTCGATGTGTAATCTATTTAAATTCTCTTTTATCAGGCAGACGCCAGCACTGCCTATGTAGGGATGGCTCGATTGTTCATCGAAATGGTACTTTAACTATCTCTTCAATAGGTCATCAGAATTTCACAATACTATACAATGTTTCCTGTTATAACAATATCTATGTAAAAACTGACATAAGTTCTGGCAATGTCTGTAAATATCATAGCAAAAAGTTTGAATTTCTTGTTCTTCTTTCTTCTGCTACTTTTTATTACACGAAAACTCAAAAACCAAAACAATGGTGTCAACCAATTTCGCTGAGGTGACATAGTTTCAAATGGAGTATCCGCTTTTATAAGTATTATCAATAACTAGTAGTAACGTGAAAAAAATCATAATTCTAGGGTAAACGATGTTATCATTACCCCTTGAAGTCAGTTTTATTACAGAAATTTGGTGTTTCTTCAAAAAAGTTAAGTACAAGGCGAAACAGGAATTACCAGCCAATAATAGATAAACAATAAATATTAAAGTTGGAACTTTCTTGTATTTAGAACTTGGTTATAAATACAACCTTTTTATGTCTATTGAAACACTGTATTGAAAAACAAGTAAATTAGAACTTTTCATAAAAGGAAGAAATGTAGGGATGGCTAATATCAATCTTTTCAAAAACATGCAAATAAGAAAGCAGGAATGGCAGTTGCATCATCCCACACAATAACACAGGCAACAACTAACACATAGCAATATGTATAACTATTCAATCACAACCGAGTTTAATTTATCCTATTAGTGTCTTATAATATTCTACTGCACTGTGTACCTGTGCTATTATATAGGGATGATGTAAATGGCATCCCTACTATCTTGTTTGCATTGTTTTTAATAGATTAATATTAGCCATCCCTACAATTAATTCATTTTTGAATTTTTTTCTTTACTTGTACCTTATCAATTTATAAAGCATTTAATTTACGGTGTGTTTTATTTTGTAAAAACTGGCTGACGCTGATGATTCTATTTGTAGTTTTCTTTGCAAAATGATTATATTCTATTCTATCATTTATTTTGAGTTGATTTACTTTTGGTCGGTATTGTGATTTGGATTTCACGTCTTTTACATTGTAACTTTGTATTTATATATATGATAATTTTGACTTTTATTGTTTGTTTGTTATGGATTTCGCACAAAGCTACACGAGGGCTATCGGCGCTAGCTGTCCCTAATTTAGCAGTGTAAGACTAGAGGGTAGGCGGCTAGTCATCACCACTCACCGACGACTCTTGGGCTACTCTTTTACCAACGAATAGTGGGATTGACCGTCACATTATAACGCCCTCACAGCTGAAAGGGTGAGCATGTTTGATGGAACGTTTTGGTTTTTAAGTTTAATATGTTATTATTTTTTCAATTACAGTATTAATTTTGTATTTTATTTGTGTTTCGATTCTGTTTTAAATGTCACGTGTCTATAAATAATTTTGATTTTATGATTCTAATATTTCTTTCTATGTCGTATTGCGTATTATGATTTTAATTTTAATTTTATATTTGAGTTTTATGTCATTTTGAGGTATTATTTTTAGCAGTTGTATTTCGGTTTTATTTTTGTAATTGACTACTGGAATTTTACGTGTTAATCCTTCTTGTCTTTGTTTAGCTGTTATGTAGTCGTGAATGCCTTTTAAGGCAGAATTACCACATTTTGCAGCCTGTAAGTCCTAATTCGACTATTAACGCTAATTTTATTGAAGGGTGAAATGTAATGATTGAAATAATCATAAGTTTCACCCTTCCATAACTAGTATATGATATATATTCACTTATCTATATTCAAGTTATATGCTTCTACATTTTCATGCAATATCACCATGTAGTTAATAATCACATTCGTATTGATAAAAAATCTCACGGTCGTAAACATGTGTTAATTAATCCTTTTACGAAGAAAAAAGCTACATACTGTGACCTTTCTCCTTGAGCCTCAAGCTAGTGTTTTTGTACAATGTATTTCTTGGAAAGCAGCCTGCTCAAACAAGCAATACAGAAACCTTTACACGTTGCTTGGCTAAAGATTATGTGCAAACATTGGTTGAAGTATGTAACCAATGTAATTGTGGGATAACTGACTTTTTTTTGTTTTACTCAGGTATAACATTCAGGTGTTTCCACAGTTTAGTGTCTTGTGCCAAATCTTTTATCTTGCTTTTGTCAACTCTAGCAGCCAGTATTAAGCCTGTGTGTAAAATAAATAATTTTCTGTTAGAAACTGCACTTGTGTTTGTTTGCTTTTTTTTGTTGTTGTTGTGCGCCATTATTTATTTTTCGCTTAACAAACATGAACCTGCGTTTCGCAGGTTTTCTTTTGGCTTATCCGCTAGATACCAGTGAACCTGAATACCGCATCTGGATCTCTACGATTATTCAGTGTCTTGATATATCCTTCTTTATGCACATCGCCGAGGTAACCTACAGCGTCTGATAACAAAATATTAGATAAAAAATTTCTAAGAATGATATAAGAATTTTGAGTTTAATAATGCACAATATAGATATAAATCACGTGAAACAAAACGTATGTCATGCAGACTATACAGACTATATACAGCGAACTTATTCTTGTGCTAATCACACGTTGTCAAGAATCATTTCCTCTTTAGTACTTCTAGTAATAGGTTTTCTAATCGTATCAGTCATGTAGAGGTCTAAGAATACTTGAAGACTCTGGTTTTGTTAAAGAAATGAATTAAGTGGGGGAGAGAGTCGGTCCTATCAGATCATAAGATTTTCCCATTCTTAGTCTTTTTGCTCAGTTTTCAGGTTAGAATTCTGTTTAGCTCCGTAACACATTTTCTGCTAAACCACAGAACGGCTACTGTTTTTACCTGTCGGAAATCAGTCGACCTGAGAATTCCACTTCGAGACTTGTCATACTACGTAATAATTAAGCTGTTTTTCATTCTGTAACCTGTGGAAAGAGCAATTTTACTAATTTAAATACCATAAGTAATTATATTTGTTCAACTTGCAGACTTTTACATGTTAATCAAAATAACTGAGCCACGTCTTTTGTACCAGAGACGGTAATTAAAAACTGTTAAATGCTTCTTATAGTTTAGTTTCTCATCTCTACTGTTCAGTAAAACACAGAAAAAACGATCTTCTACAGAGGTTGAGTACGTTATATTAAAACGATTCTGGAGCCTCACAACATAGGTACAGTCCTTGTCGTCAGGTATGGTCATAATCTATCTTGCGGCCGTGCTTCTTGAAAATAGCCCTTGCAGCTTAGTTTATATTGCGAAGGACTTTGTCATAAGGTTGTCATGTTTAAAAAACACGCTTCTCCCCTCTCCTTGCGTGATTTCTACAAGCCATCTATTGGGGAACGCGCACGGGTTTTTGCCTTCTTGTGGGACAGGTCTAAGGTGTTTGTTTCTCCATGCTGAGTTGAATGCTAGTTTCATTATAAATAAATTATAACATACAACGTTTTAATGCTTAAAACCAAATTTCAAATATGTTCTGTTAACTATTGTTTACTAATATAATGAATAATTACATAAATCAAATGAATAATTAAAATTTAAGGTTATCATACAGAACGATCTTCCACTGTAGGTGTCATTGAACGCAGCGCCTATGGATTTATATGCGATCGGACTTTTGAAACGGGTAATAATGGCTGGAGACGGCTTAAATGGGTAATGAAGAAAAACTTTTGCTGTTATGTTAAACTTATATTAAAGTTTTTCTTCATTACCCATTTAAGTCGTCTCCAGCCATTATTAATCTCAAAGTGGGTTCCTCGTCATCGAATTTTGAAACGGGTGTTGGGAAACCGTCGTCCTCAATAAAAAACAACAGAGAGAAAGGAAACGGAAAAATAAAAGCAATAATTATTGTTGTTTTCAATATTTGTCATAAACAGCAAACGTTTACGAGGCTCTCAATCATTCAAGGCAGCTTTCACTAGATTAATTAGGTGGATCAGATAACCCCAGTTTACTACTTCAGCAGATGAATCAACAATTGAATTTTATGAAAGACAAACCTTTGTGTTTAATAACAATAAGACTTTTGATGACGGAGAAAAAAAAACAGAGTTCATAGACTATAACTTGTGAATAGTAATAATTTTTTGATGTATTTGTGAAAAACAAAACCCTTTAATGTCGGTATAGATCTATTGATTGCGGAAAACTGTTCAATCCTTTATTTTTTTAATGTAAAGGGTTTGTATTTATGAAAACCAATGCTGATAATTCAAGACATTTATAGAACGAATCACAACTTAATTTCTTATGATACAGTATTAATGTTTTACTGTTAGTGACGTAAATATAAATTGGTGCTTGATAAATCACCGAATTCTAGGAACTAGAAATAATTGGACTGAATGCAAAACTTGACGATTTCAAGAACGTAATACAATTTCATGCATCCAGTTGGTTCAACTAAACTTTAAGATGGTTGGAATTTATCTTTTGAGATTTTGAATGGTTAAGATGATAAATGAGATTTTTTAAAGTATCATTAATTTTAAACGAGCGTTGCAATATATATAGAGAAAATATCATGATCAAATTCGTTAGTTGATTTTTAGCTGCTATCGTTAAACTAAGTGATAGTAGAATTAAAGATTTCAACTCTCTTCACAAAATTTCAAATAATAGTGAATTGAATTTTGAAGTGAAACTTCGGAATTACCGAACAGAATATAGTGATATGAAATTGTATTTTTTTCTTACTATGAAATTGGAACTGCCTTTCAGACCAGAAATAAGATATTCTTTGCTAAGTCAGGGCACATGTTGGTCCTGTGTAGAACTCTAGATTTCGGAACTGGTTGGCCGGCTTTGAATCCATGCAATAACACAAAACACTCCCTACACTTTAAGCTGTGGGCGCATTATAAGAGTAACAGTCAATCCTTTACCATGGATGATAGGGACAAGGTGTTGCTGACTGGTTGCCTTTCATCTGGTCAGAAGTTCAAAATCAGGGATGGCGGCAGAGAACCTTATGTCCTTTATCATAAATACATATGAAGTGATTGACAAATATAAACGTAATTGATTTTTTCTCTTGCAGTGTAGGAAACAAATACACCTGTATGAAATTAAAATTTAAAGAGGGAGCTGTTATTAAAGCTAAGATAACAGTTGCTTATTATTATATATATAAACATTACTTACCAAAAGAAGCTTAACATATTATGAAATATAACTTTTCTTCTCATCTGTACTTCATAAGCGATTATAATAGCTCCCTCTGTTGGTAGTGTTAAATTCATAAAAAAAGGAAAAAAATATTATTTGTGTTATTTCAACATTGTTATTATTTCTACTTCTATATACTTAATTCAGTTTCCTTTATTCATAAGTAATGATAATAAACATTTGAACTAAGCATATAAAATTACATCACTTTTGTTGAAGTTTTAAAAAGGAAAGAAAACCATACTAAAATGCTTTGATATATATATATATATAACATGATTCGGTCTGGTCACTTCAATTGCTTGAGTTTTCCATTTCAAGTGGGCAGTTTTGCGGTATTAACTAATTTTCTCATGTAAGTACATTTGAACTGTTACTCTCGAGAATCTTCTACAACTTTGGAGAATAGGCGGGAGTTTCGCAATACATATTTAGCACTATGAGCTACGTATATTTCTGAATATAAATTTAATCTAAACAAACGTCGATATTAAAATAAATATATAATAACAAATTCGTTACAACTTCCTCCTTAGAGAATTAAAAATTGGCTTTACACAATTTTTAACTAAGATATTATATGTATATACATTGATAACAATACATTCAATATAATACATTATCCAAAAGATTACAAAATTTCAATAATAATTGCAGTGTAGATCACAACCAATACAAATAACCTATGATCATAAAATTAGATAGCTCGTGAGAGTGCACCAGTACAAATGTTACCAACCCCTTTGACAAGGATTATCCCCAAATCATACTCTTGTAGTGATAAACTGCAATTTAACGGTCTTCTTCCTTCTTTTCTTTTTTCTTTTTTCTGTCTTTTTCTTTCTCTCTTTCTTTTCTTTTTCATTAAATATCCCATAGTGGGTAACAATACAAAGATCATGTCCTCAGGACGGAACTTACGTTCTTCAAAAGCTGGGATAGGTTTCAAAGAAGCAACAGGAACTTTCTGGTTAGGTTTTCTTACCAACTGACAGGTATGACAAGTTTTGCAAAACCGAGAAACGTCTTGCCTAATTTTTGGCCAAAAGAAATGTCTCATAATTTTGTCACATGTCTTGTTGACACCTAAATGACCTCCTATGGGGAGTTCATGGGCAACGTTCAATATTTCAGAATGATATGCTTTGGGAACAGCGATTTGATAAACAATAGCCCAGTCCTCTGAAGCTGGCAGGTATTGGTGGTCACCATTTCCTCATAAGCACCCCATTTTTGAAAAAATAACCATTTGGAACTTTCCTCAGTCCATGTTTTGGGAGTGCACATTTAAATAGTGAAGAGATCTGCATATCTTTCTCTTGATCAGTTATCAGTTTCCTTTTAGTAAACGGAATTTCACCAGGTGAATCAAATCCTTCACGCCCATCGTTGTTCCTCACCAAGGAATCATCAGTAGGACAATCATTCACAAGATCCTCATCAGATCCAAAAACATATCTGAGACAAATCAATAGTATCTTTCTCTAAATCATTTGTTTTGGAGTTAATTTCTTAGCCTGAGCTCGAGTCACAACACACGAAGGAAACACATCGGAATTCTGCTCAACGACAACGTCATCCTTAGATGAAACAGTGATCGGCTCACTAACCATTTTTGGTTCGGCAAAACTTTTCCCTCATCCAAATCGTTTCCCAACAATAATGATACACCCTTAATTGGCAGAGTAGGTCCTACTCCAACCACAACTAGTCCCTTCTAACAACATTGACTGAGTCGCCCCAGTATCACGTAGAATGCATATGGGTATAGGATTGCCAGTGTCTTTTGTCAAAGACACAGAACCAACAGACATAAAAGGTCTAAATTCCTCTCTGATTACATTAGCCTTTATATCAGTGTCCAAATCAACAACATCGGATGATCTGGTGAAGCTATGTCCATATGTGGACACAAACACACTGGGTGTTGCCTGCTTTTCTTTTTTCTTTTTCAAACACCAACAATCGGACATAACATGACCAGGTTTTTACAAAGATGGCAGACAAGCCTTGATTGTTTTAAAGAAGTTTTATCCTGACTGTTAACAGATTTCGAACTAGAGAAGCTAGATTGGTTGGAAGAATCCTCAACTTTAGTGGGTTGAACAAGTACAGGTTCTTGTTGAAATGGTAGGAATTTCTTTTAATGAAAAGTGGTTTTATGTGTTAAGGAATAGTGATCGGAAAGAGCAGCTGCTTCCTGTAGTGTTTCAACTTTCTTTTCATCTAAGTAAGATTTGAGGTCGTCATGTGCACAACGTTTAATTCCCCAATTAGGCACAATTGTCTTATTTTGTCGTAAACTGTTGCCAATATGCATAAAATTGCACCATCGATCAAAATAAACCTCTTTTTCGTGGGCAAATTCCATATAAGTTTGATTATATTGTTTGCGATAATCCTGAAACTTTTGGCGATAAGCCTCTGG
>NW_013669121.1:103880-110696 GCF_000517525.1 Limulus polyphemus
AGTGGCGTAAGCTTCTTGTACTTCACCAGTTAAGACACTTTGTAATAATAATGATGACCATTTTTCGGTGGGCCATTCCATGGTTTTGGCAACCTTCTCAAAATATTGGAACTATTTATCAACTTCATTTTCATTAAATGGTGGTACTTTAACATATTGATTAAGTTCAAAGTTGTCATTTTGTCTTGGTCGATCAGTGTTGAGTCTATTTTCCATTTCTTTCAGCCTAGTTTCTTTTTCGCCTTCAATATAAGCTTGTTCTTTCTTAGCTTCTATTCGAGCTTGTTCTTTCTCGGCTTCCAGACGTTTATTTTCTCTTTCAGCTTCAATACGAGCTTGTTCTTTCTCTTTCTTGACTTCGATACGAGCTTATTCAAGCTCGTATTGTTTTAATTTTAGCTGGATCTCTAATTTATCTTTATCACTCAGCCCCGATTGGCTAGTGGGTACACAAGAGTATTCCTCTAATGCTTCCTCGGGCAACAAATCATCATCGACTAGTATTTCGATAATGCGCTTTTAGTTCATTTTTTCTCATTGATTCTTTAACTTCTAGTTCTAACACTTTGGCAAGTTCAAGCAATTCATTTATGTTATATTTTAGAAAATTTTGATAATCATACACGATAAAACCTTGTTGTCACTGATAAATATAAATTTAATAGTGATTTGAGTTGGATTGAATTTTGTCTCTGATTCAAATCCCGGACGAGCCTCCAATTTATTATGTTACATATTAGAATTTCAAATAGTCTGAAATTGAGTTAAGTGATACTCTAAATTTAGTAGTTCAGTAAAAGCCGATATATATAGTCAGTTTATGATATTTGCCAACAAGATTGATACACACAGTTTTCTTTTTTAACACAAATATATTTTAATATACAAACAACAATACGATTTACAATAACAGTTATTACAAATATTTATTACACACACAGTGATTTGTATAAAAAAATTTACAAACTTACAAGCAACATAAAGTCTTCTTTCTAGTCTGGAACTTCTTCAATATCTTATCGAAGGTTCACGATGAGCGAGTTAACTACGAGTTGGTGTAGGTATAAATCACTTCGCGGAAAGCTAGCTAGCTCCATCTTTCATTATTCACCAGCCACACATGCTGAGTTTTCCACCGTTGAAGTTAAATAATGTTTTCGTTAAAGTACTAATGTCCGATGAGAATCCACTGACGTTAAATGATTTCTAATGTTCGAACTTTGTAAATGCTCCGGGTCAAATATCTTAAATTTTCCGATTGTAAGGATTATAACAATCAGAGTTATAGCTTTCGAAGTTTATAGCACACCTACTATAGCAAACTAATAATAGATACTCTTTTTTTTCTGGCGCGTTGGTTATATTTATAGGCATGTAGAGGTTTTCTAGAAATTTCAATTTTACGTAACAATACTAGCGTTAAAGCATGCGTTTACGTACGCACACACATATATTGTTGATTCTTACTCTCGAGAATCTTCTACAACTTTAGAGAAAATGCGAGAGTTTCGCAATACATATTTAACACAATAATCTATGCATGTTTCTAAATATAAGTTTAATCTAAACAAACGTCGATATTAAAATAAATATATAATAATAAATTCGTTACAGTTGCCTTCAGATGCTGTAAAGGCAGTAAATTTACGTGAGTTTAAGAAAAAGCTTGATAAGTATATGAATGATAAGGACCGGCTTTAAGGTTTTTTTCAATTATTTTAATTCAGTTTAGAGGATGAACAGCCGAGATGGACCAATAGATCCCACGTCGTCCCAAAACATTATGTTATGTTATTTCATTATATATATATATGAGTCTAATTAGCCTTCTGTGGTTTAGTTGATTGGTGATACATCAAACCAGAAATTGTCTGACCACAACAATGCACATAGTAGGAAGTTTCATACTCATAGCTAAAAAGCTTTGTGAGCGAGGGAAAACAGGGACGGCTTGTGCTCTTGGATAACTCAGTTGGATAGAGTCCTGTTAGCCAAAGATCCTGGGTTCGAGCCCCATTCTGCTTTTCACTTACCGTTTTCAAGCATTCCAAGCAAGCCTTTTTTGTTTGGAAGAGAGAATTAGAGAAAACTTGCAGTAATGTGCAGAGAAGATGAAAACGGAAAGGGCTCATTGACAAAAAAAGGCACTTTTTAAGCCTCGTAAAGCAAGACTTACTTTGGAAAAGGGGTTAGAGAAGACTCTGGAAACTGTTTGTATGACAAAGGATATAAAGCCATAAGAAGCAAACAGATCCTTTTTATTTCTATTCAATCGGTCTTAAAGACACGTCTAAAATTCAAACCTAGGTAGCGAATTCTTGCGTATTAACACTTAATAACATATCACAATTATTATTTTTTTACTTTAAAGACTTGCAAGTTTTTAACGTTGAAATACCCCTCCCCTCCTGTAATAACTCACAGTAAGCAAGGTGTAAAATTAGGCGTAACTTTTAATAGTTATTAACACTTTTTTATGATTGAGAAAAGTGGCACTTTTGGGGCATAAGGATAGGAATACAGGGGGCTTCAGCGTACTCAGCTATCCCCCTCTGCACACCACTGGTAACTTGTTTTATTAACAAAATAGTCTTGAAAAACTTGTGTTGCATACAAAAATAATATTACTTGTGGATGGACTTGAAAATAGCTTACATACTGAACTTAACTATTATTGTATTAGATGAGACTGTAATATTAACTCGTGGAAGAACATTAAATGGCTTACTTATTAAGCTTACGCATTTTTTGTGTTTCATAATGGAATAATATTTACTTACGAGTAAATTTTAAGAGAGTTTCTCTACTGTACATATTGTTTCATGTGTTTCATATAATAATGTTATTTTTAGTTGCAGATGGACTTGAAAACATCTTGCTTCTGATCTAATATGCTATGTCGTTGAAGGCAATGATGCAATACAGCCTTCGGAACTAGAGCTTCCTGTAAGTTTCAAGAAAATACTTCTAAAACTGTTGACGTTTTAGAAATAGACAGAAACAGATAACTCATTTTAAAGCATGTAGAGCCGTAACTTCTTGCGAGAAAGCTATATAATTTAAGAACGTCAGTCACTTTATGATTATAAATATATAGAAGATGATAAACAAAAATTAACATTTTCGTGAAGCATCAACGAAAATAAGATCCAGCGTGGATTGTCCTGCACAGTGGTAACTTTTCTTTTTAATTATGTCTCCGCAAAGAGACATGCTGTTTTTCTATTTTTCTTCTTGTTCTTTCTTTCTTTCTCTTTCTTTTTCCAAATACTTTTCAATCGATTGTCATTTCTCGATGCACTGACTTGAAAGTTGGTAGGGTTATACCTTGGTTTAATACGCCAAGATACGTTTGTAATTTTTTGATTTAGACCTTCTAAAGGTTTTTATGGGGTGAAAGGTCAAACAACCCAAAAATGTATATTTTGGGCTCCTGTTCGATCATATTTACAGCATGAGATGGGAATTGGCACAAGTATGAATTTGTATTGCGCCCACCACATTGACAGTTTAGGGGGGGGGCAGAACTCACAAAAAATATTATTTTGGAGGTTTTGGTCAATTAGTCAGCCATATTATATTTTTGACCAACATGATATTTGGTACAAAGATACTTTTGTACAGGTCCCACACATTGACAAGGAATATTGGTGGACTTGCACATTTTTAATAATTATAGTGGGGTCAAGATGCTACAAAAGCATAATATTAGGAGTTTTTTTTTTACAGGTCCCATGCATATACATACATAAATGTGACATATGCCTATTTTTGGCCATTTGAGGGGTATGTGTCAAAATGTTAAATAAACCCACGATAACTGAAGTTTTGGTCAATTACTTAGTCTTGTTTCAACCAAGTTACATGAAATTTGGTACCAAGATACTTTACTACAGGCAACACACATTGACAAACAAAAAATGTTGGACCTGCTCATTTTTAGTAATTACAGGGGATTAGAATGCCATGAAAAGCAAAATTGTTTTGGACAATTACTCCGCCGTATTTGGCCAATGTAAATGCGATTTGGTACAAAGATACTTTTTTACAGGTCCCAAACAGAGATACAGACAATTTTGGAATTTCTGCCTTTTGCTCAATTTTCAGCTAGGAGAGCACAATTTGTAATTTGGTTAACTATTCATGTGTATCTCAACCAAATTACATGGGATTTGGTACAAAGATACCTTCTTGCAGGTCCCAAGCAGTAATATAGACAATTTGTTTCCTGTGGTTTTGATGATTTTTCTGATGTCAAAGATGGCTATTTTGGGATTGCGTGGGGGAGACATGCTGCATTTGCTAGCAAATATTGGCTTCTTTAATAGTTATAAGTCGTTTGTATAAATGTGAAAAGAAATAAAATAAAATAAAATTATAGAAGAAAATGTTGCTGTAAAATTGGATTAAATATCACTGAAATATCACTGAGAAAATAAATATTACATTTCTTACAGACACGCATAAAATGACAAAAATATTTGAGTGTGGTAGTATTTAATATTGGGGGTCGACAAGGAATCTAAATAATTCACTCTCCGAAAAATCACCCTATCGAATTCCTAAGTGAGAAACTGACCATTCAAAGTATTGGTTACGACTAATTTTGCACACATATATACTAATAATGCGCTAAAAAGGTCGCTGACATTTCTGCTATAACAATTCAAAATTTTCTAAAATAGCAACTTTTTCGTCTACCACATACCTACCTGATCACGTCAGCGGGTCTAGCTCCTAGACGGCTCGGACTATCGCTACAAATTTCCTCAGCTTACTTGACTGGTCTGTAGGTATTCCGATACAGATATAATATAATTGGTAAGCATATCGTGCACATACTTAAATGTATTTTAACCCACTTCAACCCAATGGATGGCGCTACATATCGATGGCTAGACACGAGACAAGTATGACATAAAAAGTATATAAACATGAGAATTTAGAAATTGTGAATTTTAAAATGAAGTAGGGATCCTCTAACGAAGAGTAATGAAACAATAATTAAAACCACAATCACAAATTTATAAAATTTAATCCCTACTTTGGCAGCTTTATACATTTATCTGTAGGCCAAAGTAAGGATTAAAATAAATATGTTTGTATTTGTAGTTTCAATTCTTTTATAAGTTATCGCTATCAGGGATATGGATATACTGAAAGTTATAGACGTTGTGTCCATTCCATGGACATATGAAACTGCACAAGTAAATATCAAAACATATATAATTGTAACGGAAAGTAGGGATCGTTATTCGTATAATTGCTATAAAAAGTATCCACAACAAAATAAATGTTGCAATAAAAATTGCACAACCAAGTAAAGTGATACTAGTTGGATAAATTTTAAAACGATTTTGGATGGCATTGCGATCCGTATAGGTAAATGAAGCAAAGTAGGAATTGAAAATCTTTTTAAAATCTATCCAACTAGTATCACTTTACTTATTTGTGTACTTTTAATTGCAACATTTATCTTGTTCTGGCTTCTTATAGCAATTTGACGAATAACCAACGATTCCATTAAAATTTTATTTATTTTTTCCTATTTATGAGATAAACGTGTTGTATAAAGTATACTGTATATTTATAATATAGGCATGCATTTATCGAAATAGTTGATCAACTTGCAACGATAATTGGTGTAATATTCTGTAAAGAAAAGGTCACAAATTATCATTCCAAGTAAATAATTTAAACTGTTGTGCTTGGTTGGTGTTTTTTTATTGTATGTGTGTATAACACATACAGAGTGTATTTAAAAGAATTGTAGAACTGAACTCGGAAAATTGAGACAAGTGAAAACAAACTAAAAGTAAACACAGGAAAATTATTAGAACATGAAGTAAGTCTCTAACAGTCTTGACATTTAATGATAATTATTAAAACCAGTTACAGCATACCAATAGTAAAATAAACAAATTTAGCAAAAACGATTGCATCCAATACATGATTGATTCATATCTGTTCTCCAAGCAGCTTTTCAAGCAAGTCGCTTTCCTGAAAACAAAACAGAAATATTTAGATGACATCGTTTTATTATACTTTATTTTAAGCTGAGTTTTAAAACTTCAATTATAAGATAAAATCTCTATTTGAGACAAGCTTAAATGTGTCCATTTGAGAATAAACCCTAACATACATCTCTATAAGAATGGGCCAATTTTTATCTATGAGATATTAGGCCTAGCTATGTCTGTGTGAAAAGTGAATCAGTGAAACAGGTATTTCGTGTTCAGCCCTTAGATTGGAACAAGTTAGTAACGTCTGAGCTTTGATAGCATGTGCATTCAGCTAAGAACAACTGCATCGGTTTTAGATGTTAAACTTGAAAGTTTTTATTGTAAAATAATTATTGAAATTGCGCACAAATTAAATGTCACGTACCAAGGTATGTCTGTGGTGAATAAAATTAACTTTAGTAATATTCATTTATTATTATTATTTTTTACAATATTAAAGGAAAGTTTTAAAATGCATTTTAGCAACCTCTAATTTCTGCTGGTGATTAAATTTAAGAGCGGTATTGAGTTTTTTCGTCATGTCTAAATCAGTGAATTTACGACACATATAGTAAGTATTGTGTTCCATTGGACAGCTATCTGACTTAGTTTTTGGCAAATAACTTATTTTATGCAAAGAATAACTATTTATTAGATTCAAAATCAACCATTAAAGACATTTTACGTACAAGTTATAAGGAACGTATTGTTACGCCTCCAGTCGTTAATTAACTTTCCGTAACTTCGTTCCGACGAAACTTTAGCGACACAAGTCCTTACTTAATAAAACTGGTTTATTCTTTCTGAATATAAC
>NW_013669121.1:111137-112948 GCF_000517525.1 Limulus polyphemus
CTTATATATACCAGGCTACCTTATATCTAGTAATCTCCCGACAATTCACGAAGGTACAAATATTCCAGTAAGCAGGGGCGTGACGCAACAGTATAAACTAAATGTACTTCCGCAGAGTCTCCGAAAGTGTTCTGTTTCAAGAGTAAAGAAAACCAAAATTAAGAGTAACAAATATTTGTATTTCTTGCTTTTTAAGTTTATATATCATGTCGTGTTGTAGTCTACAGAGTGCATAAATATTCTCGTGATTTGTGGCATTCTCATGTTTACTGACACGATAATACAAATTGCAACATTAAGCATCCCTTATGTGACTGATAGATAACACACTACAGCATAGTGGTACGAGTGGTTAAAACAAATGACCCCTCCAGGCAGTCTTCGGCCCCCCTTTTGAGAAAATTATAGATATTTAATTTAAAATCGTATATTTTACAATTTTGCTAGTCACTTGTCAATTATTAGCCGCGAATGAGCGGCTCATAGAACGGCTCTGAGTTGTTTTTTTTGTTTTGTTTTTAAGTACAAACTTTTAGTTCATAGCTCCACCATCTCTTGACAGATTTGAGATCTAATTATAGTTCTCGACTCAGGAGGCCAAGCCTTTTCGATTGTTGTATTTGACCACGCCCAAGGTCTCGTAAATTGACTTATTCCAATCCTGCCGAAAAGAATATCAATTTGAGGGTAGGTTGTCAGAGATCCAGATGAGTAATAAAATCGAATAGGGTATACGCGCGTCCCACGCTTGATATTGCTGGCGCACAAAAATATAGCTGACAAAAAGCGAAACAAAGGTTTCATGGATTAATTTACTCTAATCCTGCTTAGACGAATTTCAAGTGCCGCAGTTATTGGGGATCCCTTTTTGTTTTCTTTCATGTATAAATATCTATAATGTAGGAATTAAACAAAACTAAGCCTTGTTTTCGAAAATTAAGGTTAATTATTTTTCAAAAATAAAATCATAATTACCTATACCTGATACAGCTGATTTGAATGTAATGTTACGACAGCGGAAGTCACGTGACGCTGGGAGCATGCGCGCTGGAGGATCATGAATTATCGAGGAACCCCGCGAGTCTCCTAGTGTTTGCCAGACGCCCTCTTTTTTACTATATAAGCCCGACAAATAAAGCCAGTGAGAAAGATAGAATTGCAGAGATATATAGAGTGAAAAAGATAGATAACTGAGTCAAGCGAACAGTGGGGACCCTAAGTAAAGTGTGTGAATCGCTGTGATTTATAGGGTGTGTTATAAAGGTTATTACGTTTAAAGTGACTGTGGAAATTCTGTGTATTATTAAAAGTTGTATCGAGAAAGAATAAACTAGTTTTAATCAAGAAGTGACTTGTATCGCTGAAGTTCCTTGGAAAGAAATTATACCGGAAATTAACAAACAAGCAGATACGTAACAGTAATATTTTGTATACGGGAATATTATTTGGATTAAAAGTTCAAACATTTATATATTTATTTGTATTAGTTTCAGTTTAAATAATACAACTCATTTTAAACACATGCTTCGTTGATTAATAATTCTAAGAGTTAAAATAAGGGAGAGTGTATTACAATATGTTAATCACACCATATCCACTATAACCAGTGCCAAAGAGACCTCTCGCATAATGCCACAACTCATTAAGCTGGGTGAGATACAACAAACAGTAGTAGCTGAGACGCTATATTTATTATCTATTTGCACGATCAAC
Organism: Limulus polyphemus; assembly: GCF_000517525.1. NCBI lineage: Eukaryota > Metazoa > Arthropoda > Merostomata > Xiphosura > Limulidae > Limulus > Limulus polyphemus. The sequence goes on from NW_013669121.1 coordinate 112,851, forward strand.
AACGGTTATGGTGTGAAATAATTACATTGAAGTACATTTTAAATACTGTTACGTCTCCGTTTGTTAATTGATTTTCCGTAACTTCGTTCCGACGAAAC
>NW_013669121.1:113355-116282 GCF_000517525.1 Limulus polyphemus
AGAGCATTCATGAAGAAACAAGATAGTTCTAGAAACGTGGCGTCATAGTGGTCATGTGACTCGCTGACGCAACAATACGATTTTTCTTTTTAAATCGCCAAAAAAAATATTGAATAAATAACAGCAAATTTAACACAGATTTCATAGAATGTACTGAAAAACGTACAAAGACTTTTTGTATGTTGTTGCGTTAATTACATTAGATTACGATGATGTCTTAATTTAAAGCTAATGAGTTATTGTTTCCTATACTAGACGACTGTGAACTGAGTTCTACCAGCGATACCTGCCCCCGGTTCTCTTCTTAACATCAACCATAAAGACATTTTAAGTACAAGTATCAAAGAAGATAACTCTGCACTTTACACTGCTGAAGAACTGTCTTATTGTCTCTGTAGGAATTTGAACACACCAGCTTTATCATCATGTTTCAAGAATCCGCTAAGCTCTGTCATGCCCCTCTCTTTTACTACCTTTCCACCCATAAGTTCCAGTAAGAGTAATTAGAAGCCTTAATTATATAATATATCTAACAATATACAGCACCTTACAGAATATTTCCTCACCTGAACAAGCAGCTATACATTCCGCTTCACTATCGAATCGGTTTCCGTTTCCCCTACAGCCTCCGTATATAAAATCGTGACATAATCCAGTGAGAGGTTCATAGTAATACTTCAAGAAGTATCCGTAACAAATCCCACTGTCTTTTGGGGCCGTGCAATCAGTTGGCTGAGCTGTGAAGTTAGAGACATGGAATTAATGCTACAACAACGCGTTTCTATGGCTATCTGTTTTCTTTTAAAAACAGCTTGATAGCAAAAATTAAACATCTGTTTGTGGAGGGAGGGCTGTTATTAGTTTCGAATGTCAATTAAAAACAGTTTATTAAATGCATTGCATTTTTGTATGAAATCGTAATTTGGGTAGATTATAAGAATTAATTGTCAAAACTAATAAATAACCTTCCACCTTTTCATAGATATATTTTATTTTTATTATACTCTTAACTCTGTGTTGATATTTTATCAAATATTAATTCTGATTAAAATGTTTGACACCTATCTAGTCTTCCAGAAATAATATCAAACCTAATGCTAATTAAGATAACCACTATATTACAATTTGTTAATTAACTTTCCATAACTTAGGTTTTAGTATAATTTTTCTAACATTAAGAGGGGTGTGAGTATATTGTTTGTTATCTTTATTAAATAATTTTAAAATAGTGTATTTATCAATGATATTTATGAAGCCAAAGTACTTTGTCCCATAGACTAAATAAGGCCATTGTTAGAAACAAAAATATATCGTAGTTGTGATAACGGTTACAGATTGAACTAGTTTTAAAAATCAGAAAAAGAGTATTTTGTTTGTAGTCTAAAATATCACATGCGATATTTAACACAAATCAAAAAGCTTTATCTAACTGTAACTATTGAAACATGTATACTCAATAAAGAAGTAACAGATGATTAAACGAAAGATCGTCTTACCTTCCTCTATTGAGAAGCAAGAAACCAATATCACTATAAGTAATAAAAGGTTTTTGTTACCCATTCTTGCTGTGTAAAAGGGTAGATTTCAGTGAAAGTTTGCGTGCTTGCCATATATATATATGTAGTTTGTATGTACCACGAACATCAATAATTGCACTGCTATCCAACAATAGAGCTTATGTTTACACAGCGAAAACACTCGTGCCAAGGTTTATGGGTTTTTTTCAACTAACAACTTTAGTAGGAAACAAGGATAAAATATCAGTTTTTCCTCGAACATTCTCCAGAGTGTAGTTGTATTCACTGCAGCTGGGATTTTTAATAGCTGGAAAAACAAAGAAAGTCGTGTAGATTTTTAATTTTACTTATTAATTTCTTTTCACTTTTCTTATCTATTCATTTGTATATTATCACATCCACTTTTTGTGATACAAATTGTCTTAGCTAAATTGGATGATTGAGAAACTTTTTTGATTTAGATTATTAGAAAAATCCGTATCTCTGATTGGCGTATTTTGATATTTAATAACACACGTTTTACTCAATCTTTTTTAATCTGACATCTTTGGGGAAAGAAAAAGATGTTCATAGATTTTTTTTAAATGTAACGAACTGCGTAATTATAAAAGGTTTAATATATGATTGCTTCTGTTACTTCCCAAGAATGTTCAGTTACGTTTAATCTCAGTAAGTAACATTTGAAGTTTCAAATGTTTTTACACCATTATTGTACTTCTGCTGTTATATATCAATGAAACCACAACCAACGATATGGATTTCACAAATGCACAAAATGATAAAACAAAACAGAAAACTCGAGATCTTCTAACACACCAGAAAAATTTTTAAAATCAGCCGGTTGGCATAAATCAAAGTTAATCGGAGCTTTGAATAACGCATAGGGTTATTTATGGAAGGTCTAATCATTATTTTAATATTTCAACAGAAATACAGTATTCATTCTAGTGGCGAGCTGCGGGTGAATACAGCTGCTTTATTTTATGTCAAGGTAAACTCCTTATATTACCTGATAATGAGCTTAAGTAATATTTGAGTTTAAAAAAAAACGTCCATGTGGTAATGACGAACAAAAGAGTCGAGCTTGCATCTGGTATGTTTTCCAGTGACACATCCGTGTATTTTTACAAAGAATGGAGTAATAGGGGATTCTGCTTTCAACCATGCCAAATAATGTAATACGTCACTAATGAATCACTGTACTTTTGGAATACTAAAAATTAGATTTTTAAAACAAGCAATCAAATTTTGTTTTTATTTTGCTTAGTAAATAGCCTACTAGTACTTATAAGTATATCTAAGTCTAGATAATTATTTCATGACTACTAAAACCTATACACGAACTCCTTAACGTTTACCCAAAAACGCATTGTTACGACAGCAGCTGGTAACACGTAATGAGTTCTAGAA
>NW_013669121.1:116318-122467 GCF_000517525.1 Limulus polyphemus
AACATCACGAATAATCCAGTATTTGCTAGGCGCCCTCTATTCTTGTATATAAGTGCGCCAGACAATGAATCGAGATGGTATAGCAGACAGTCAAGCACGGTAGTAAGTAAAGTGCGTAAATCGTTCTTTGTAAATTAGAGCGTGTGTTTAAGTGTGGAAATTAAGTGTGTTACAAAGTTGTATTGAGAAAGAATAAACTAGTTTCATTTAAGAAAGGACTTGTATCGCTGAAGTTTCTCGGGAAGAATTTCTACGGGCAATTAACAAACGAACAGAGACATAACAGTATTTTAACTTGAATCTTCTTAATTTTTTACAGTAACATAACTAACTTTAGGCGGAAATGTTTTAGGAAGTACCTTTAATTTTAATGAGTAAGAAAAAGTTAACTAATTAATAGATATATGCTTATACATCTATCTATCTATCTATATACTACCAAAACTTTGAGATTGTTTGTTTGTTTGCTTGTCTGTTATTAAATACAGCAAAAACGGTGCAAAACATCGAATATTTATAATGAAATGAGAATAGAAATTAGAATATAAACAGAATAAAACAAATTTCGTTAAAATCGGGCCACTGGTTACGGAGTTAGCACCGTTTTTCGGGTCACTTTTATGAAAATTTCTAGCATGAGTAATTTTACATCACACTACCGTTCGCGCTCTTTACGAAACTTCTTCGTTCAAATCTATTTCCCTGTTAATGTTCCAATCTTCATTAAAAGGCGTAAGATGACAAAAACAAGATCTTGAAGAATTTCTCAATAATGCGCCTTGGTTATGGTAGGTAATTCGAAGAAAAAATAAAGTGTTACTGTTTCTTATTTGTAGAAGGTTTAAGAGGAAAGACCACAACATAACGAACTAATTCATCTCAATACCTGAAAACTCTGACTTCACTTTTTTGAAAGATAAAATGGTCTTTCCTTTTACTCTCGATCAACAATCAAATATCTTTTCTTGAATTATGAATAACACGAATGGATTGAAATATTTAATTAAATTATCTCAAAATAAACCTTTACTTCGGTGCAAGATTGAAATTAGCTTGAATTCTTCATAACCTCTGAATAGTGGATGGCCAAACGGGTCACGGGTGGTCTAGTATTTTCATAAAATTAATAACGGGTTACGACTCGGTTCGTAAAATTATATAAAATATCTAAGAACAAAGTAAAAAAAAAGCGTTCTTTCCAATAAAACCTTTTCCTGTTATCTAATTATCCAATCAGAAATTTAAAAAGTTCTTTCCAATTAGGCTTTTCCTATATTTGGCCAGCCCTTTTGTGGTCCTGCGGAAATTCTGGTGGCTACTAATGTTGAAATAGGATTTCGATACCCACGGTGAGCAGAGCTCAATAGTCCATTTTGTAGCTTTGTGCCAAAACCCGTTATCTTTCAAAAATGAAACCGAAGATATTTTTATGCAAGCAAACTTTTTCCGTCATTTTTATGCTATTCAGACAGAAATGGAAAAAACAAAAAGCTTTTTTTAAACAGATTGTATGTAAGCACTTTTTGTATAACTGAAAAACTGGAATGGGTTTATAATTTGAGGAGAAAAAAAACAGTAATGCAGAGTTCTACTAATTTGAAATCAGTTTCAGCTTAACATATCTTCTCAGATTCTTGTTGCTTATCGTCAGTCGACTAACTAATACTGTTATTGGTTAAGAAAGTAATATTAAATTTTGTAGAGATATTTCATTCGAATACTCATGTTTATCATGAAAATATCCTTATATATGATTACACAACCGCCTAGTGGTGAAACCAACATATATAACTCCGCACAACCAGAACACGTGAAATATTCAGATAACAAACGAACGCTTATTCTTAAAATGAAAAACAAATCTCATAACGAATTTAAATAAACGTCTAATTTGTATCTATAGAAAAACAGTGAAAAGAACTGAAACTGCCTTCTTTTTTGACCTTTTGCAAATGTTGTCTTACTTAAGGTAACAGTATACATTTTTGTTTGCTTTTTATAGGGGAAACAAACTCTGGATTTTAGCGTTACAAGTCCTTAAACTTACCAATAATCCATGGAGGATAACGCCATGCATTTTGCTACTGGTTGTGGGATAGCAAATTCTATATTTTTATGATTATGGTTGTGTTTATCGTTCATTTATTATTTCCTTCTATTGTTTAGATTATCTATGAATTTTTAGTTGCATTAAAACGCTAATTCACCTTCTAGTTAGTCATTTGTATTTTGAGTAAATATGTGTGTATGATTAAATTGACCTAGCGGTGACGTAGCAGAAGATTATGTAAATATATGATCACATTAGGTTGTATTCTTGTGACCTACTCAGTGAATAAATACCCTGCCAGAAGCTTCATTAAGAGAGACTCGGAGTGAGTGAATGTTACGCGACAGTTACTGAATTATTGCTGTATATCACTCGATATTGTTATTAATATTGAAAGGTAATTTTCGAATATTGTGTTTTTTTGCTGTATTATTTTTTTAGTTTGTTTTTTTTTCTTTCTGGTTCTTTTTCCTGATTCTGTTATTTGTAATAATATTGATATTTATGATACATTGTTTATTAACATTAGTGTCAAGTTCTGTCCAAACACTTGTTTATTAACTGTGTTCTGGTAAGTGTTGAATTTACTTCTTAGTGTTTTTATTGTTGAATAAATTGTTTTTCGTTGTTGAACTCTCATTGTAGCGGCGTGTTAAAATTTTAGACTGTTACAGGGTTTCTTAGCGACAATGACCTTTGATACTTTGTAAGTGGACAGTTTATTCAACATTTCACTGATGTTACTGATATTGTTAAATTCACTTTGTTTGAAAATAATTTTATACGTGCCATTTCTTCGTGTAGCAAAACATTTGTACTCACAATCCTGTAAACATGATTCGCAAGAATTTTCAGTAAATTAACTTTAAATTCTTTAAGTACAAAACTTGTTTTCTTTACTTGCTTTAGGGCAAATCCGCTTGGAATCGAACCCCCAGATTTTAGAAATGTAAGTCCTTAAAAAGAACAAAGCAATCAAATTGCATATATATTGCAGTTTTCAAATTTTCGGTTAACTTTAAAGTACTTTCTTACTAATATTTGGTATTTTTTATTTATAATGTAATATTACTCGATTTATTCGGTACTTAAACATTATAAACAACCAAACATGATGATCATAAATTCAGTTTATAAACAAGAATTACTTAAAAGGATTGTGTATGTCAACCCACCATTTTAATAGTTGTGTTCCTAGTTCCTTAAGCATTTGAAGTTAATTTAGCGAACGACTTCCTTGAGAGTCATTCTTGTTACATGAATAAATAACTTGTATAAAAAGAAAAACATTTTTGAAATGTAATGAATAGCTTCATTGCAGGTCACGGTAATATAAATGAAATGTTGAACCAACTGACCACCCCTGTAGCTTTAAACTTTGTTCTACGAAACCAGTAGTAGTAGCGTTACTATATGTAGAAAAACAATGGTAATAGGTTAAAAAACAAATAATTTCAATCTTGGGAAGCGTCTATCTACTGATGCATATTGGAAGTGTATTTAACTTTGCTTTGAAAATTGTTTTTATTTTAAAAATGTTATCCCTAAGAATACATGGTCGTTTTATCTATTCAGGGGAATATTATGCTTCACCATTAGCTTATTGTCTACTCATATAAAGAAACATATTCTTGGAAAACCTGAGAATCCGACGAGTATTGCAAGTTTTTGTTGTTGTTGTTTTTTAATATAAAATGTAATGTTACTGTATCACAATCGATAACTTTGTCAGTCAGCCAAGCTGAGGTTGAGCAATAATTACGGACTGGACGTTTTCTGGAGAGCCTAACAGTGGGGAAAGGATCATCATTGTTTTTGTTCTGTAGAGATACAGCAAATTATTTGTGGTTTGCGATCACCATAGGTATATAACTGGTATAGTTAAAACAAAACAAACCATGAACACTTAACAACATTATTCTCCTAAGGAAGTAAAGATAGGGAATGAAAATAAATTACGAACAAACCAAACCATTTCCCTACCAGGGTTGTTTATAATGGAGATTGTTTAGTCATGTAATGGTAACATTAATTTACTTGTCTTGGTAGAAATACTATTCAAATAAAACAAAACATGCTTATGGAACGCTGAATTCTGTTTGGAGTTAAGCATAAAGCTACATAGTAGGCTACCTATTCTGTGCCTATCACGGGTATCGATACCCAGACGTGTCGTTGAGTCACATTGCAGTCAAACAAACTTTCAGTTAAAATATGAAGTGACAACTGTTTCATAATTAACAGAAAAGAAAATCCTAACCTTTCTCCATTCTAAAACAGAGTTAAATTAATTATTGGGTATGAAAATATTTTATGGTATTATAATGTTATTAACTTGTATTACTTTAGCTTGTAGCTTTGTATGTATGTATGTCCTTATAACTCCTCCTACAGTTCTGGAGCTAGCAGGACCAAACTTGGCAGGTAGACTCAGTATGTCCTTATCTCTAAGGCGTTGCACCAACCAAGGAGGCTAAAACGACCCTGGAATGCCACCCCAGCGTGATGGGAGTCTAAGAATAGATTTCCAGGGTTATTGAACGCGAATTGGACATCAGAATTTGTGTTCCTGCCCCGCCCCTCAGGATTTTAGGGGTATCATGTTTGGGGGGTCGAAACTTCTTGGGGTTATTATAGAATTAATTGGGAACAATAGAGCAACTTAATCGGTATATTTTATCCTCTGTGAATAAAGAGGAGGTCTTGGAGGTTGCAGTAGAGCGCGGGTATTTTATTGTAATTTTAATATAATTTCCTACAGTTTAAAGATTGATTATTAAGAGTAAAGAAAATAGTTCTTCTACTAAAGACCAAAGTAGCTGGTTCTTAGAATAATACATTACTGTGTGTGTTTAAAAGTACAATACTCTGACGTAACTGAATACATAACTTTTATGTTTAAGAAATAAAAGTGTGAAAGAAAAGAATTTACCATGTCGCTCCTGTAAAACAAACGCACTACCACTAAAATGTGAATCAGCGATTGACCAGCATTTACAAGTGCACCCGACTTGTGATGACAACTACACGGATAACAGATTTAAAATTATTGCAAATGGTCTGTCAACCTTCCATCTCTATATTTTGGAAGTCACCTTTATTAAAACACATAAACCTGTCTTTTGTCGCCAAAAAGAATTCCTATACAATCTACACATCCTTCAGTAGGTCTGTGACATTTCCTGATTGGCTTAAGCACTTGCCAATCAGTGATTGCCTTATCGGCCTACGTTGATCTGACTCATTTTATAAGCTATACTATTTCCTATAGATCATTTTCCAGACAGTTCTACTATGATTAGTGTCTGGCGAGAAGCTTCAGCGGATATTTCCTTTGCAACATCTCAACCAACAATTGGTCCAGTTATCAACGCTATTTTCAAGTTCTGAACAACTCGACTTTCAAGATCTACATATCTACATGTGCCGATGTTTCCGTTTATCAACGTTATATTTTAAGATCAGTGCAAGAACTCAGCTAACAGATGTTTCCGCATAAATGAGCTATCTTCAATGCTATTATGATAACAAATAAAGAGGCATCGATATTCTTACCGTTCATTTTCTATATATAGTTTCATACGTGTGATACATATTTCGTATACTGAGTAATCACTATCATCACTTTCATCAATGGGTGTAATGTCCTCTGGCAAGATATTTTCATCCAATGATTCATTCTCCTCATTAGACACATCATCACCCACTGTATGATCTAAGAAGCACTGTAGTGGCAATAGCAATGTATGTCCTGCTGTCCATAAAGGCTCAATATTTCCATCACTCAAAGTCCAGACATGTATATTTGTATATGTATATTTTATCATCGTATTAAACAGTGTTACATACCTTTTATCATCGTTTTATACAATGTTACATACCTTTTATCATCGTTTTAAAAAATGTTACATACCTTTTGTCATCGTTTTATACAATGTTACATACCTTTTATCATCATTTTAAACAGTGTTAAATACCTTTTATCATCGTTTTATACAATGTTAAATACCTTTTATCATCGTTTTAAACAGTGTTAAATACCTTTTATCATCGTTTTATACAATGTTAAATACCTTTTATCATCGTTTTAAACAGTGTT
>NW_013669122.1:0-4726 GCF_000517525.1 Limulus polyphemus
CATTTCTACCAGTAGTTCAAATTGTGCTCTATATGCTTCCCATGGTGCCTTCCCATCGAATTCCTGTGGCTTCCTTCGTACTGGATCACTCCTATTACTGACATTAATATCTGGGATGTGACTTCTAACAGGACTGAAGATGTCTGCACTAGGGTTTAGCTGCGGTGTCTGGAAGGGGCTTGCCTTTGTCTGGAGCTGATTAAGTAGATGGTTAATGTATCCTCCTTGTGTAAAAGACAATAAATCGTCCTTTAATGTATCTAATTCGCTTTTAAATTTACTAATGTTTTCTATTTGTACTTCTTGTCACTGTTGTTGGCTTTTCTGTAGTTGCTGCTGACTTTCCTGCAACTGTTGGAGACTTTCTTCCTGTTTCCTTTATTGTTCTAGTTGCCACTGCTGTAATCTCTTTTCTTGTTTCTTTTCTCGTACTTCTTGTTTCTTTTCTTTTTCCTCCAACAACTGCTGTAATTTCTCTTCTTGTTTCTTTTCTTTTTCCTCAACAACTGCTGTAATCTCTCTTGTTTATTTTGCTGTTCCAGCTGCAGGTTTTCTTGCAAATGCTGTAATCTCTGTTCTTGTATTGCTGCCATCAAATCTGCTAAGCTGTAGTTTGATTTGCCGCCTCTCGTTTCTATCTTCTTCTTTTTTTATTTATTTTTTCTATCCCACTTCTGACACCAATTTGTTACGTCTCTGTATGTTTGTTTGTTAATTTTCTGTGATACAAGTCTTTTTTAAATAAAACTGGTTTATTCTTCATCAATACAATTTTGCAATACACATAATTTTTACAGTTACTTTGGCATAAACACACACTATAATTCACAACAATTCACTCACTTTCTACCGCGCTTGACTCAATTGTCCGTCTCTATCTTCGCCTGTCAGCAACTATAGTTCCGATCTGCTATCCTCGGTTCCTACCGACCGTAACTGCTGTCCTTGGTTCCCCACTCTCTCTCCTTCTCTCTTTGCCGTCTCCTTTGTCTAGCGCACTTATATACGATAATACCACCTCTTCTAGAATCTTCTAGGCTCTCAACACGTGCTACCAGTGTCACTTGACTTCCACTGTCGTAACACACTAGCGTTTATCGCAAATCTTCTAGAATACTCGTCACGTGACCCCCGATGTCGTAACAATATTTTTCTAACAGAATGGTTGGCCTCTGGAACGTGTTGCTTACAGATGTTGTAGAGAAAGTAAATTTAAGAGAAAACTTGATAATTATATGAACGATAAGGACTGTCTTTGAGGTTTGTATAGCTTTGCACTGAGAAAAGCAAACAAAACTTATAAAGATTAAAATGCAATGATTCATCAGTTGAGAAACCTCGCTGTTAACGATGTTTCCAACCGTAAACCCAATAATATCTTATGAAGTTCGGCCAACTTAGGAAATTTATGCTAACTGTAATAGCTTAACACTTACCTATGTAACAAACAATATGTAACACACAAAAACGCATAAAACTGGAAGGAGTTAGTTCAAAACATATCCTACAATGTCTAAAACGAACAAAACCTTTCTCAGCTCTGCGCCCGTGGCAGTAAACTGTATGAATTCTATGAACTTGTTAAAGTAGAAAAGACGTGAAGTTTTCCCATTTTTATTATTATTTTAATAGTATGTATGTGTACCAGCTTTTATGCAGCCATTTGTGCTAGGAAAGTGAACCCAAATTGTCATTCTGCAATGAATATTTTCTATTCTTTAAATAAAACTTCTTTCTATTGTGTTTTAAAACGTATTTAATTGTTTTGTATTTCATACTCTAGAAGACGCTATTACTATTTGACGTCAGACGTAACTGTAACCAATCGGTCAACTATAAAAATGGCTGGCGAGTACCCGCTGGAAAACGTGATTCTTGCCACTGATTCGTACAAGGTGTGATGAAGTTTTATTTTTAATACTTTTATGTTATGACAACGATCTGGACAATAAAATATTTTGAATTAATCGCATAAATTCTTGCCCTTGTATATGATTAACAATTTGATGGTTTTTCGTTCACTTAAGTTTTACACGCTACATTATTTACATCAAATTTTTAAATATCTAACGAATTTCTTTAGAACTTGGTCCCTAGATATATTATTATTATTTATAATATTACTATCAGTGTTATTACTAGTACTACTAATGATAGTGCTTGATAAATGGTGAAGCAAACAAATTATTTGTTTCTTGTAACCAAATTAATACTTCATTCTTTCTTTTAAAGTTAGATTATCCAATTTTTATATTTATTTATTGTTTTATAATTTATTGTGAGGATTATTCTGCATTAAGATTTAAATGTAAAATTGTAAGTAACACGAGGGATATTGCCATTATTGGGACAACGGTCGAAAACATCTATGGCGAATAGGGTATCCAACTGGTGAATCAATTCATTGTAACCATTAAAAGTTTTTGTTTAATGAAATCGTACACTTCTAGTCAAACCAGCATAATAAATTGATTACATTATTTACTAAGTTAATTTTGATCTGTATAGATAGCTTGCTTTGATCAGAAGCCATTGGTGTTTATTACTAATATTGTTGATTAATGATTAGAGATGAGGTAGATGGGTCAGATTATGAATTTGTGGGGTTTTGAGTGTATTACATAACAATACAAGTTACTTGACAATATCAGTATAATGTAATTGTATTATAAAGTGTATTACATAACAATACAAGTTACTTGACAATATCAGTATAATGTAATTGTATTATAAAGTGTATTACATAACAATACAAGTTACTTGACAATATCAGTGTAATGTAATTGTATTATAAAGTGTATTACATAACAATACAAGTTACTTGACAATACCAGTATAAGGTAATTGTGTTATAAAGTGTATTACATAACAATACAAGTTACTTGACCATATCTGTATAGTGTAATAGTCTTATAAAGTAATCATCTGCAGACACTATACATGTATTCAGTTTCCAGTTAAATAACTATGATAAATGAAATACGTATCAAACATAATATGGATACTGTTTTAATTCAAAGCTAAAAGGATATTTATCTTTCAAATCTAACTAGTATATATACATTCTAGAAGTTTTCTCATGTTATGGGTTTGCTGATCCAAGCTGTACTGATGAGCCTTGAATAGGCGAAAGTGCAGTCCACAGCAGAGGGTATGGCCAATCAAAGTATGCAATTGGCCCTTTTGTTGTAGATTCTCTTTTCAATTTCACCCCTGGTGAAAACGAAAAAAATAAATATTTAACACATATATACAGATTATGAATCTATTTGAATCTTAACCTGTAGGAACTTGCTTGATCTTTGGCCAAACCAGGCCCCTTTTTACAAACATATTTGGACCTAAAAATAGTCTTGGGTTTCATTAGAATGCATTTAATTGTTGGCAAACACATTTAAGAAGCTTAATTTAACTTGAGTAATTTTTACATAGGTTAAAACTTAACTATTTAAGTGTTTTTGCCAGTTTTTGTGTTTGAGATTTGTATATTTTGAATGAAGTCAGTATTACTTACATAGTTATGTTCCAAGTTAATTTACTACAGGAAAGATACCAAGTTTAAAAAAGTGCAAAAATTAGCTTTTAGAATGCAATAATGATCTTAAAACACAAAAACCTGACTACTAAGAGAGTTAAAGATTTGAAATAATTTTCTGTGGAATTGAATACTGTAGAATGTAAGATGAGCTCACATTCAGACTTATTCCTTGTTAAAACTTTTGTTGCCTGTTTTAGTGAGTGGAAGTATAACCTTGTGGCTGACTTTCTGTCTAATGTTCAATCATAGGATGCTTACATTCTGAGAACTTACACTGACTCATTGATTTGGCAAGAGTGTGTAAAATGAATTTTGATCTTGAGAAGTGTGAAGTTATGAAATTTATTAAAATTTTGAAATGACAAAGAGGATATAGGAAAAAGAGATTTAGAGCATAAAAACATTTTTAAAGATAACTCTTTTAAGATTGAATTATGAGGTTAGTTGCTATTATTAAGTTGGATTTTAGGATGTTTGTAAGAGAAAAAGAAAAGTTGTATGGTCTCCAGTCAAACTGTTTATGGTGAGATACCCCAGAGATTAATGCTGGGGCCTTTGCTTTTTCTTATTTACAATAATAACATTGCTAGAAGTGTTATTATTAAATTAGGATGTTGATATTCTAAGGAATAATGTGAGTCAGTTGGTTAGCTCGACAAATATCTGGCAGATGATCTTTAGTTATTGTAATTTTAAGATTGGGGTTGTCATACTTTGAATCACTCACTTAATATAGATAGGAACCCACTCAGCAGAATGACTGAAGAAAAGTACTTGACATAGTAGTGCATAAGCTACTCGAGCCATTGAGGTAGTATAATGTTGCTAGTAGCAAAGCTAAAAGAATTTTAAGGTGTATTTACAGACATACTAATTACAAGTCAAAAGAGGTAATTATCTGGATACCAGTGACTATTTAAGCATTGTATGAAATACTGTGTACGGTTTTGATCACTCTATTTAAGAAAGGTTATTGACTTATTAACATGACATATAAATGACAAGGAGCCAATTAAGCCTCCGAAGCTCTCCTTTCACAACCACCATTGGGAAAAAGTGAAAACTTAAACCTTCTATTTATCTTTCAGGAAACAATTGATTCCTCTTTTAAACTCTTGTAAAGTCCCAGCTTCCACTGCTGCTGACAGCAGTTTATTCTGTAAACCAATCACCCTGGTGGAGAAATAA
>NW_013669122.1:5230-8134 GCF_000517525.1 Limulus polyphemus
TGAGATGAAAATATGTTATAATGGCGCGTAGAAAGAACAACAATAAGATGGACCTACAATATTATTGATTATTTGCAAATAGTAACTATGGAGACGAGGTAATAAAATAAAAATCAAGTCGAGAACAACAACAAAATTTTATAAACGAAAACCTCTCGCCGAGCATTGGCTATTATATTATTTCCTGTCAATGTTCCCATCTTCATTAAAAGGCGTAAGATGACAACAATCAAATATATTTTCTTGAATTATGAATAGCACGAATGGATTGAAATATTTAATTAAATTATCTTAAAATAAATCTTCATTTCGGTGCAATATTGAAATTATTTTGAATTCTTCATAACCTCAGAATAGTGGGTGACCCAACGGGTCACAGTGGTCTAGATAGAAACAGAATAAAACAAGTTTCGTTAAAATCGGGTTACCGAGTTAGCGCCGTTTTTCGGGTCACTTTATGTACATTCCATTATTATAAAACTTCGTTTTCCACCTGATGAATCACTTTAAAATATCTTCTGTACAACAATATATGCACAACAAAAATTCAATGATGAGATGAAAATGTGATATATCGGCGCGAAGAAAGAACAACAATAAAATGAACCTACAATATTATTGACTATTTGCAAACAGTAACTATGGAGACGAGGTAATAAAAATAAAAATCAAGTCGAGAACAACAACAAAATTTTATAAACGAAAACCTCTCGTCGAGCATTGGCTATTACATTAATTCCCTGTCAATGTTCCCATTAAAAGGCGTAAGATGACAAAAACGAGATCTTGAAGAATCTACTAAAACTCTGAGATTGTTTGTTTGCTTATTTTCTCAGTCAAAAAATCATTCGCTGTGAAACAGTGAGAAAGATTTTTCGTTTGGTGAATTTTGTAGTGTATGAGTTATCAAGTTTTGCTGTTTCTTGCAGTAATTTGAGCAAGTAAGTATGAAATGCTTTTCTGAAATAGCTTTTTTTTTCGTTTGTTTGTTTTTTATAGCAATTACGTTCTAATAAACCATGAATATCATTACTATTATCTGTTATTTCTAATTTTCAGGCGTTTTGAATCAACTGTGAATAAGGTTTGTTCATCACAATACCTTAAAACTCTGACTTTACTTTTTTGAAAAATGAAACGGTCTTTCCTTGTACTCCCGATCAACAACCTGTAATTAAATACAGATTAAAACGGCGCACAATAGCGCCATATTTGTAAGAATACGGTACCCCTGAAATGACAATAGAAAGAGAATTAAACAAGTTTCGTGAAAATCGGGCCACGGGTTACCGAGTTGGCGCCGTTTTTTCGGGTCACTTTTATGAACATTTCTAGCATGAGTAATTTTACATCACACCACCGTTCGCACATTTACGAAACTTCTTACTTCACTTTTTTAAAAAAATGAAATGGTCTTACCTTTTACGCCCGATCAAGAATCAAACATCTTTTCTTGAATTATGAGTAACACGAATGGATTGAAATGTTTAATTAAATTATCTCAAAATAAACCTTCATTTCGGTGCAATATTGAAATTATCTTGAATTCTTCATAACGGGTCACGATGGTCTAGTTTATAACAGAATAGTAAACTTGTAATTGTTTATAGATTATTCAGTTCTTTCTCTTGATATACAGGTAACACATCATCTACAATATCCTCCAGGAACCACAACAGTCTACTCTTACTTTGAGAGTCGAGGAGGAACATTTCCATATACTGTGTTCTTCGGGTTACAGTATATCCTGAAGAGGTGGCTAGTTGGACCTGTGATCACAGAGAGTAAGATTCAGGAAGCTAAAGAAATCTGCCAGATCCATTTTAGACAGAATATATTCAATGAAGAAGGATGGAGACATATTTTGAAGGTATAGTCAGGAACTTATGGGGTGTTCAAGATTTCCATAAATCTATCCAAACTGAACTTTAATTGTCCTTGAATTTATACGTTCTAGGACCTCTCATTTGAAGTCTTGAAAAAGCAAAATAATGTTTTCTTTGCAGAGTGATAAGACATGGGAATGGTGACCAAGTTTAATATAGTATATGTGCCTATAATATATATATATATGTGTGTGCGTGTGAAAGGCTATATTAAGATGCCCTTTTTTTTTGCTCTTTTGTTTCTGTTAATTTGCTGTATACAAGCTAAGAAATGAAACGAATCTGTTGCAGTAAGTCCGGAAGATTGATTTAAGAAATTGAAAACTGAAAGACTGAATTGGTTAATTTAGAAATAAGGAAATTTTAATTACTGTTGCTTAAATTGGACTCGTTACTGTTGCGTCAGCGAGGTCACGTGACTAGTATCACGCCACTTCTTTTTCGAACCTTCGGGAGATTACTAGATTGGGGGTAGTCTGGTATGTATAAGATGGTCACAACGTGACGGAACAATGTGTAGGTAGTGAGTAATTGATCTGCAGTCAGAGAGTATTGTTGAAGTTAACGTTCGTTGTTATAGTGTTTGTTTTAGCGCGATTGTTGAAATTAAGTGTATGTAAAGTTATATTCAGAAAGAATAAACCAGTTATATTTAAGAAAGGACTTGTGTCGCTAAAGTTTCGTCGGAACGAATTTACGGGAAATCAATTAACGACTGGAGGCGTAACACGTTACTAGTTATTATGGTTAGTAGCTTTTATGATCACCTTAAATTAATTATTAATTATTTAATTCTTTTTAGTTACAAGATACTAACAACTTTTTATCCTAGTAATGGAAAAATAATTAATAATTAGATTTTAAGTATATAATATTCTTCATTTGTGAAACTTGTGGATATTACTATGGAATATATTGTTACGACAACGGAAGTTACGTGACGCTGGTAACACGTAAGGAGTTCTAAGAAAGATCGGGGAACATCACGAATAATCCAGTATTTGCTAGGCGCCCTCTA
>NW_013669122.1:8990-15127 GCF_000517525.1 Limulus polyphemus
GTTTTCTCTACTTTTTATTGATTCCTAAACAGATTATGGGTTTAAATTATTAACTCCTAATTATTTTATGGGTTTTTTCACTGACTTCTCTAAACAAATTATGTATTTACTTTATTGACTTATAAACAGATTATGGGTTTACTTAATTGATTCCTAAACAGATTTTGGGTTTACTTTATTGACTCCAGAACAAGTGATGGTTTAATTCATTGATTTGTAAACAGCTTAAACTAATTATGGGTTTACTTCATTGACTTCTCTAAACAGATTATGGGGTACCAGGCAAAGACTGTTGGTGATCTGCTGATTGTATTTTCTCTGAATGAATACATTTTTTACACTGTAAAATCTAGTAGAGAACAACAAACTACAAAATAATAAGATTTATTTGCAAAAATATCTAGTTTACTAATCAACATATTTGCTATTTACCATTTCGTAGAAATTTTTTTATCAGTGTATTGTTAAGAGAAATGCACAGATCTAGTTTGAAAAGTTTTAATGCATTAAATTAATAATATGTATCTGTATTACATGTATGATTTTAATAAAAGTAATTTATCATAGTTGTATAGGAGAACTGGAAAATGTAATCTTGAAAGAAGTCCTTACATTGAATAAGAAATTTGTAATGAACATCCAAATCCCTTACAGTTCGTGAAAATAGCCAATTTCTTTATTATGTTCATTGTTAAGATTTTAATAAGCTTTCATATTGCTCCTTACTGTTTTGTACTGTTACTATGACTACAAGATTAAACAGAATGGTTTCCTGTCTATTAACTTTCACTTGACAATGTCAGCGTGTGGTTGGAGAAAAAGGTAATAGATCAAAGTTGTTAAGAGAATTAGTGGTGATTAAAGTGCTGTTGGATATAAAGGTAACAATTATATAAATTCCAAGCTAGAAGTTGCTAGATATGATGAGTTAGAAAAAGCAGATTGTTTCATTTTGTATTAAACTTCAAATTCAGTGACCTAAATTGAACTTCATTACATTTAAGATATTTGAATGAACAACATCTTTTGTTACTTTGTAATAGTCTCCTAAATCTTCTAAGATAAAGTCTGCTTCAATCAAAAACAAGGTACCTAAATCTAGATTTTGTCCTTTTTAATGACTAAATACTTAGTGTAACTTGAAGCAACACAGTCTGCTGCATCACATTTACTGATCCAATGAAGAAAGAATTAATACTTCGGAACAATAGTTTTAACTACACAAGTCATTGTTTTGTTGTTGTTGTTTGTTTTTTTGGGGGGGGGAGTACACACATAAGGTGAGTATATCCAGTTTTTTCTCAGAGCTTTTTCTTTGGTGACTGATATGTTACAGGCAAATTTGAATGACGAACAATGCAGTATGTCTATGGGCATGTTCTAGATGTATTTCCCCAAAACGTAAATTTAAAATAATAGTGTTAATGATACCTAGCTTTTTGGCACCAAAAGTTTCTACAAATAAATCCTTCAAATCTTCAAAAATGGGGGAGGAAAGAGGATTGAATGTATAATTTTTCTTAAACTTAGATCTAAACATGACACCTATCCCAAAGTTAATCAGTTACAACCTGAAAAAACAAGTTCCTCCAAGAAAACAAAGTTAAACACTTCTCATGAGAGTGACAAAGAACAAAAGGTAAATCAAACAAAAGCAACTTAATGACTTTATTGGCTAAGGATTATACAAAACTGCACACACCTAGAATAAAAAAAAATCTGAAATATTATATTTAAAATAAGAAGCCAGAAAACACATGGTATTCCTGCATGTCACAACATGAATCAAATATAAGGATATATGTGTTACAGATTTCTCTTCTTTCTCACCACAGGTAAAACTGAAAAAAGTATTTTTCACATACTTATCAAATAAACTGAACAAATATGAATTAATCAAATAATAATAATGAGAAACCATAATAGCAATATTCTGATTACTTGAATAGTTGAAATAATTAAAAATATTAATAATAATAATAAGAAACACTAATTTCAATTAATTGATTATTTGTTTGACATTAACTGATTTAATGGAAATTAAAATTAACCGATCATTTTAGATGGTAATAATCTATGTAGTCAATGTTCATATGTATTTTATTACTAAAGTTAATCACACAGCTCTACTGTAAAGAAAAATTCTTCACCTCTCCAGTATTTAAAGCTACAAAAGTTACCCAAACCACATACATGTTGATGGACTTACTGCCACAGAAATGATTAATCTAAATATTAAATATACCACATCTGGCTTTGTATAATCAAGTTCTTTGTATGATGCCCTTCATTCACAAGGTACAGCTTTACATCTATAGTCCCATGGGCAGACCAGGTGTTACAACTATAATCCCATGGGCAGACCAGGTGTTAAACTGTATCTGCCAAGAGTAAGTTAGGTGATATCTCAGGGTTACAACTTCCCTTACGATTGAATAGGAATGACCAGTCACATGAGTAGTCCTAGCTGCTCTTTATAAGACTGATGTCACCAATTAAACTAGATAAAATGAGATTTAGTCAGACTGAAACATCATCTTTATTGAGTTGGTCAGCTTTGAAATAATTTGTGAGGAAGTATAGCCAATCTGATAAATCCACAATTCCAATAAAGATGAGTGTTGTTCAGAGATGCTGTATATGCATTATGTTTTGTGTATTTGAGTAAAGATTGTATTACTGTGTATTACATGTCCTGTTGAGTCTATTTATTTCTTAGCATAGACACAGTTAGTTTTAGTGGAACTCAGTATTAATACCTTATTTATTTTGCCAAACCTCCTGTTACATGGCAGATTTACAGATACAGAAGGCTCATCAATTTTAATGCTCAAAAGTAATTTCATATCATACATACTCCATGTTTTTTGTCATTAGGATTTTGTATTAGCTTTTTGTTTGATAAATACTGTACATTTAATACCAATTGTACTTAAAAGTTTGTTGGTATTTGCTCCATTGAGTATGTATTAGATTCTTGTCACACCTTTAGTATTTATTCAGTAATGGATAATGAGTCTCCCATTTTTACCTCTTCATTCTTATGTTGTTTTTTTAATATTAGGCAGTAGTATGGAGTGTTTTGAAGTTTAGTTAAATAAAGTTTAATGATTATTTACTATATTTTATTTTTTCTTTTCATTTCTTCAACTTGTGAAAAATATAAAGGTTATTAAGAATTCTCAATTCTTTCTTGCTATATCATATTTTTTCATAGTGATATTATTTAACAATTAGACTGTTAATGCTTTAAATAATTTTGTTCTTTACTTGTCTAATATATATATTTACAGTAAGAAGATTGCAGACCATCATTTTATTTATTGTAAGCCATTTCCAGTTTAACACCTTCCGTGATTTGCCCAAGATAACTTGTTTTCAGTTTAACCTCTTCCATGATTTGCCAAAGATAACTCATTTCCAGGTTAACCCCTTCCATGTTTTGCCAAAGATAACTCGTTTCTGGCTTAACCCCTTCTGTGACTAGCCCAAGATAACTCGAGCACCTTCCATATGTCAAAAAATATTGGACTGAATTTATTTGCATCTTACCATGTATTGAAATCAATGCTCACTAGATGGCATCAGAAATTGATCTTTATTGGATTTGTCTTGAATTGTGTATCATAAACACTGGAGAAAAGCATTCTTATTCTTTTCTTTCTTTCATTGAAATAATATGTATAATGGGTAAATTCAGATATGTAAAGTTTATTTATTAAGTATATTCTGTGTAGAAATATAATAAGAATCAAAATCATAAAAGAACTTTCATTTCATTAATACATAAATACAGGCTACCATAAGGCAATTTAGAAAAAAACTTTTATTTTTATTTATCTTATTTCCAAAAAAAGGCTGACAGAGAAAGGTTAACGTGTTATATGTAATACAGATGATATTAGCTGAATAATTGGAAAAAGTTTTATTTTTTGAGAGTTTTAACTTTTAGATACTTAATGAAATTGCATGCTAGAATAATTTGATGTGTTACAGGAGCATGGAGGACATCTTCCACTACGAATCAAAGCAGTGCCAGAAGGCTCTGTCATCCCTACACGTAATGTCCTTTTTACTGTTGAAAATACTGATCCTATGGTTCCTTGGCTAACAAACTGGTTTGAGGTATGATAATAGAAAGTTTAAAATTTTTACATTGAGGCTTGATGTATATTTTGCTTTTCCATTATGCATTTCAGGTCCAAAAATAAACCAGTTTATGAGTGAAGTAGTGACTATCACCCTATAATTATGGTTTAAGTTTGGTTTTAAAAAAAATCATATAAACTGTTGTCCTTAAGTTAAAGTTTTTGAAGATTTGTAATGTGTGTTTCTTGTATAAAAAGTAACCATGCAAGAACTGAATCCTTGTTGTAATAAGGCTGGTAATAAGGTGTTTTAGCTAACTGATTGGTTTGTAAATAATTGGATTTACATCCTACTGAGGTTTAATGGTTTTAGCTGATCGATTAGAAATATCTGCGTATTTAAATTGTACTAAAATAAGTCGTATGGAAACCTGTTGTATTAAAGCCCACTGGATTCTCTAAAACAATTTATAATGGACTTTTCTGAACTTTTTTTGGTATATTCATATATAGATATAACAAAACTTGAATCCTTTTTCCTCTCTATCAAAATGTGTTTATATATATATATAAATATATACACACACATACACTAAAAACTAATTGTGTTTAGAGGTTCTGTATTTATCATTTTGTCTCTGAAGAAATCTATCATCTTGTACACAGTTAAGTATTATGCAACCATCTTTATGCTCAATTTGTTATAGTCTTTATTAAAATGTTCCTCCCAAATCTCCCAGTTTTGGTACAGTTAGATGAGGTTTGAAATGTTATTCAGCTAAAACCACTACTGAACAAGACATGATCTGTTATTAGAACACAAAATAATGGCTAGCCATTGACCAAAATCCAAATACTTTTTTGTCTAACCAGACATTTTTTGTATGCTCAATCATGTTGACATATTGAGTATTAATAAAATAAGCATGTACTTTTATAACTGTAAAATTAAATAATGATAACATTAACTGGGGGTAGGAGGGTTACAGTTGAATCTAGCTTTAAAGGGTACAAGACTCGTACAGGAAAATATAATGTTGGCTTGAAACAGTAACTCTACAGCATAAGTTATTGGATTAAACTTCCTCAACCCCCATACTATTGTGACCTCTGTTTGCACCCTCAGATCACTGCTTACATAATATTCCTCAACTCCCTTACCATCATGACCACTGTTTGCACCCTCAGATCACTGATTACATGGATGAGGTTAAAGATTAGATATGTGAGCCACATGCTACCATTATTTGTCAGTCCTCGAATAGTGGGCAGGTACCAAAGGGCTGGAAGTTAGCTTATGTCACTCCTCTTTTCATGGAAGGTGATAAACATTGTTCCAGTAATTATAGGTCCATTAGTCTTACATGAATGATGGGAAAAGTTTTTGGAAGTCTAATAAAAGATGCTTTGCAACGTCATTTAACAAAGTTTAGATTTTTTTGGGTGTAGATTTGGTGTATCTGGATTTTCAGAAAGTATTTGACAAAGTGCCATATAAGAGTTTTGAAAAAAAGATCTCTATAGGTGTGGGGGATAAGTTAGCAAACTGGATAGAAATGTGGCTTTATAGAAGAAAGCAGAGGATTGTTACAAATGAAATTCAGTGTTAGGGCTCTGTCTTAGGACCTTTGCTCTTTTTGATTTACATCAATGACATAGATGAAGGAATGGTCAATAAATTACTTAAATTTGCAGATGTTATTAAGGTCTTTGGTGTTGCTAGCTGTGAAGAGAATGCTGCTGATTTACAAAAGTATTTAGATCATTTAGTGAGTTGGGAAAGTAAATGGCAGATGAGTTTTAATTATAATAAATCCAAGATAATGCATGTAGATTATCATAATTTGAATTATATGTATAATATGGATGAGAATAACCTCAACAGTGTTATGAAAGAAATGTAATCTTGGTGTAATAGTTGATTAGTCTCTTAAGCCATCCAAGCAATGTGCTGTTGCTATGGGTAGGGTAAATTGGATTTTAGGTTGTATGTACAGAAATATTGAATATAAGTCTAAAGAGGTTATAATTTCATTGCACAGGTCACTG
>NW_013669122.1:15193-17356 GCF_000517525.1 Limulus polyphemus
AAGTATATGAATGATAAGGGCTGGCTTTAAGATTTTTTTTATTTATTTCATTATTAATAGTTTTACTTTAGTTTAGAGGATGGGACAGCCAAGATGGACCAATAGGTCCCATGTTGTCCCAAAACATTATGTTATGTTATATCCAAGATGCATAAGATTAAGGTGATATACATCAGCTTTAGACGTATGATGGATGTTTACTCTGTTGTCAGCCCGGCATGGCCAGATGATTAGAGTGCTTGACTTGCAATCTGAGGGTTGTGGGTTCGAATCCCCGTCCTACCAAACATGCTTGCACTTTCAGCTGTGGAGGCATTATTATGTGACGGTGAATCTCACTATATTCGTTAGTGAAAGAGTAGCCCAAGAGTTGGCGATGGGTGGTGATGACTAGCTGCCTTACTTCCAGTCTTTCACTGCTAACTTAGGGATGGCTAGCACAGATCTCTCTCGTGTAGCTTTGCACGAAATTCAAAACAAACCAAAAACTCTGTTGTCAGAGATTGGCTGAGTGTGTATCATACAGTACAGTTTCTACACATCAGTGGCTTACAGCCAAGATGCAGTGTTGGAAATTCAGCCTTACAACCTTGTCACCAGTGTAAAAGCTTTTTGACCCCTATAATAGAAACTTTACTTGCCAAATGAGAATGGTAGTCAGTACTGTTATTCATTGAAAACCTGACTGAAAAGTTAATTTTCAAAAGAAAAAATATTTATCCCACCTTAAAATGCAGTGTGTGTGTGGGATTTCATGTGTATTGACATAGAAAATACATGAATAAGTTATAATGTGTTCAACATAGGTCTGTGGTATTTACCCATCTGTCCAGCTATCAGAACATTTCATGTAGTATGAGCTAGATTTTCTAGTATTCATTTGTATATAACAATAAACCCTTTACAGGCAGAAATTACTACATTTTTACCTGTAAAAAAACCATTATTGTGTTGCAAGCATTCCCATTGGAAGAGCCATACGAATTACGTAGCAGTGTCTTATACTACAAAAACATTGCTTCGTAGCATACTTGACAGTTTTGTTTTAATTTTTTTTGTCCCCCATTATGGTCTCCTAATAATTCTACAATGTCAAAATGTTAAGACGTTTGTTTATTGACTTATTGAATATGAGTTTTAACTGATTTGTATATTAAATAATATACCTACTCTCTCAGAGAAGTCATTCCCCTTTCATTGGTTACAACCAAATTAGTCATTGTTAGTTTGTAACAATTCAGCCACTGGCTACAAAATATGTTGAAAGATTGGAAAAGAATCTTGCTTTTAAACACTGTGTTAATACTGCAGGTTATAACTGTTGGAAAATAATCTTGCTTTTAAACATTTTGTTAAGACTGCAGGTTATAACTGTTGGAAAAGAATCTTGCTTTTAAATACTTTGTTAATACTGCAAGTTATAACTGTTGAAAAATGTTGCATTATGGTACATCTTCTTAGTGTTTGGAATATAAGTTTATGTTGTTATTTATGTGACAGTAAACATACATGTTTTTTAACTTGTCTTATTATGTTGAAAAAAGTATGGTCCTTCCCTACCTAGTTTCATTAACCTAAGCAGTGTAGAATTTTACCTTAGTGTCACAATATGACAATTCTTTCATGGCTTCATTACCTATTATCATTAGACTAAGTTCAAACTATGTAAAATAGCCTCACGACTTGATTCTGTGTGCACTACTCTTCATGGTTGGGATGACATTATCATATCCAAAACATAACCCAGGTTTTGGTCAAATTAAACCACCTAATTTTACCCCAAACCATGATACTACTTCCTTGACTTTTCATTCACTGTCATATCCAAAACATAATCACATTTCTGTCAAATCTAAACCCATCCATTCAGATCTTCCTTTGTATTGACTTGATTATTTAGTCTACTTGCCTTGTCATAAACTTACTTTTTAGTAGTATATATGGTAATGTAAATTTATGGGTGTGTTGGGCTAAGGATTCTTCTACTAGGTGTCTGTGACTTGTTGGTGATAAATTCAACAATAAATTAACAGCACCCTTCACTTGTTTTTTAAATAATATATAGTGTCACGCCACGTTTCTGGAACTATCTTGTACCTTGGCGAATGCTCTAGCATTTACTAGATATAGGGTAGTCTGGTATATATATAAGAGGGTGACAGC